>NC_140019.1:15447723-15487723 GCF_964263955.1 Coregonus lavaretus
GTACCCAGATAAGATCCAACTCTCCTATCCTACCGTTTCTTCAACCCATTTCTCATCAGAGTACATGACATCACAACACGAAAACGTGAGAGGACATCATTTATTACTACTACTAGACCTGTTTGTATGGATATAGGACCTCTCTCTCTCTCTCTCTCTCTCTCTCTCTCTCTCTCTCTCTCTCTCTCTCTCTCTCTCTCTCTCTCTCTCTCTCTCTCTCTCTCTCTCTCTCTCTCTCTCTCTCTCTCTCTCTCTCTCTCTCTCTCTCTCTCTCTCTCTCTCTCTCTCTCTCTCTCTCTCTCTCTCTCTCTCTATTCTCTATCTCTCTATCTCTCTCTCTCTCTCTCTCTCAACATAAAGTATTCAATGATTAGAGTTGAACAAAGGTTTTCCCAAGTCTCCCCCAAGCATTCTATCTCTTCATGGTAGATTATCTTATATTTCCAGTGATGCAGTAGTGAGACAGGTCTGCATGATTTCGCACAAATAGAGACCAATAAGACTTAGAAAGTATTTACACCCTTTGACTTTTTCCACATTTAGTTGTGTTAAAGCCTTTAAAATAGATTAAATTGAGATGTTGTGTCACTGGCCTACACACAATACCCCATAATGTCAAAGTGGAATTATGTTTTTTAGACATTTTTACAAATTTTAACAATTGAAAAGTTGAAATGTCTTGAGTCGATAAGTATTCAACCTCTTTGTTATGGCAAGCCCAAACAGGTTTAGGAGTAAAAATGTGCTTAACAAGTCACATATTAAGTTGCATGGACTCACTCTGTGTGAAATAATAGTGTTTAACATGATTTTTGAATGACTACCTCATCTCTGTACCGCACACATACAATTGTCTGTAAGGTCCCTCCGTCGAGCAATGAATTTCAAACACAGAATCAACCACAAAGACCAGGGAGGTTTTCCAATGCCTCGAAAAGAAGAGCACCTTTTGGTAGATGGGTAAAAGAAAATGAAAAGTAGACATTGAATATCGCTTAGCGCATGGTGAAACTATTAATTACACTTTGGATGGTGTATAAATACACCCAGTCAATACAAAGATACAGGTGTCCTTCCTAACTCAGTTGCCAGAGAGGAAGGAAACTGCTCAGGGATTTCACCATGAGGTCAATGGTGACTTTAAAACAGTTACAGAGTTTAATGGCTGTGATAGGTGAAAACTGAGGAAGGATCAACAACATTGTAGTTACTCCACGATACTAACCTAAATGACAGAGTAAAAAAAAAGGAAGCGTGTTTGTAAGTCGCTCTGGATAAGAGCGTCTGCTAAATGACGTAAATGTAATGTAAATGTGTACAGGATAAAACATTTCAAAACATGCATCCTGTTTGCAATAAGGCACTAAAGTAATACTGCCAAAAATGTGCTAAAGAAATTAATTTTATGTCCTGAATACAAAGCGTTATGTTTGGGGCAAATCCATCAACACACATTACTGAGTATCACTCTTCATATTTTCAAGCATGGCGGTGGCTGCATCATGTGGTCATCGGCAAGGACTAGGGAGTTTTTTAGGCAAAATCCTAGAAGACAACCTGGTTCAGTCTGCTTTCCAACAGTCACTGGGAGACAAATTCACGTTTCAGCAGGACAGTAACCAAAACACAAGGCCAAATGTACACTGGAGTTGCTTACCAAGACAACATTGAATGTTCCTGAGTGGCCTAGTTACAGTTTTGACTTAAATCGGCTTGAAAATCTTTGGCAAGACTTCAAAATGGCTGTTTGCAATGATCAACAACCAACTCGACAGAGCTTGAAGAATTTAAAAAGAATAATGTACAAATATTGTACAATCCAGGTGTGCAAAGCTCTTAGAGACTTACCCAGAAAGACTCACAGCTGTAATCACTGCCAAAGGTGATTCTAACATGCATTGACTCAGGGGTGTGAATACTTATGTAAATATTTCTATATTTCATTTTCAATACATTTGCTAAGATTTCTAAGAACATGTTTTCACTTTGTCATTATGGGGTATTGTGTGTAGACGGGTGAGAGAAAAAATATATTTAATCCATTTTGAATTCAGGCTGTAACACAACAACATGAGGAATAAGTCAAGGGGTATGAATACTGTCTGAAGGCACTGTAACTATCCTACAAATGAACCCGTATCGTTAATCTGACAATGCTGAGGAAACCAAGCTAAATTTCCCTCTAAAATATCCATCTCATTAGCTAACCCTTGTAAAAACAGAATTCTGGACGGTAATTTCCAACCCAGACAAAGTGATGCATACTTTCACTTTTTTTTTTTTTATACAAAAATACAAAAACAGGAAGAACAGAAAGGTAGAAAGGAGGTCAGTGTTGTGCTGGTTGTTTTGATGTTGTTTTGATGAAAAGTAGGGTGATTTTAAATAGGCTCTACGTCAATACCCTTATTTTTTTCATTATTTCTGATCCCCCTCTTTTCTCCTCCTATATTCCACTTGGAGTCAATCCAAGTGGAATATAGGCTATAATCCCTCTGATTCATTTTCTTAAAGCATTCTCTAACTCTAAGATGTTTAACACTCATATTCTATTTAGGAATGTGGCTATCTAAAGTAAAAGATCAAGGCCACATGTTCAACCTTCTCCGCTAAAAAACAAATAGCAGAGGGAGAGAACTTGCCAGGTTTGTCGTTGACAGAGAGAGTTAATGTGTAATGTTGGCTCTGAGGCCTCTTCAAATGTTAATCAGTTGAGAATGCAATGTTGTTGCCCAGGATTTTCTTTCTCACAGACATCAACAATAAGAAGATAGACAGATATACTTAGACTGATTGAAGGATAAATTGAGTTGTGTGAGAGGTATTCAGTTGACTGAGCCCAGAGTTAAATGAGTTTAATGGTATGTCTCCGTCTCTCTTTCTCTCCCTCTTCTCTCTTTCTGTCTGTCTGCTATCTCGCCCCGTCTCTCTTTCTCTGGCTTTTAATTAAAAAGAGTCTCTCTTAATCTCATGCTCAACACACTCTGCTTGCTAATGACTTGGAGGGATCTTACCCCCCACAAAAAAAATAAAACGACAGAAAGAAAGGAGGAGGGAGAATGAACGAGATGAGGGAGTGTGTCAGCAAACAAGTGTCTTTGTGTGAAAGTGTGTCTGTGTGTGTGAGTGTAATCCTCTGTGTCAGTGTTTGTGTGTGTGTGTGTGTGTGTTTGTGTGTGTGTCCGAGTGAGTGAGTCGGTGTGTGTGAATCTCTGTGTGTGTGAGTGAACTTCTGTCTCGGTGTGTGTGTGTGTGTGTGTGCGTATGCCTGTGTGTGCGCATATGTGTGTGTGTCTGCGTATGTGTGTATGTGTGTGTGTGACTATGTGCCAGACCCCCTGTTGTCTCCTCTCCTCCTGTTCCCATAGGAGGAGGGCCGAGGGGTCAGGGGGTCAGCAGCGGCCTGACAAAGGACCCAAGCCGTCACAAAAGTCAGTGCTTGTGTTGGGATGGGGGCTGGGGTAGGGGGAGAGTCACTTATTACCATAGTCCCTGGCCTGGCATTAACAATGATGGATCAGCATCTGGACACCATGGAGAGAGACAGAGTGTAACTTATCCCTCAGCAGGAGGGGAGAGAGGCCTGAAGAGGCCTGGGAGAGAGAAGAGGATGAGGAGAGAAGGGGATGGTAGACCATGTTAGACATCTGTAGAAATCCATCTGCATTGGTAGCCATCCATCTGTAGCAATCCAACAGCTGAGTGCTCTACTGAGATTCAAATGCATTCCCCTTGCATCCAATCATGGTAATTCATTGATTCTGAGTGGAAATGTAGGGCCGTGCGTTGACATGCATCAACGCTGTCGTAGACAGCGACAAATGCATGTCTGTCTCTGTCTGCACAGTCAATGAGTGGCTAGCCAAACAAGTAGAACATATCTACTGCATGTACTGTATAATAAACAGGACTGGTATACCAGTATTAGGATATCCTCAACCTCCATGCCGCAAGGGGGAGGAGGAGGAAGCAGCAGCAGGGGGAGAGATGGGAGACAGAAAGAGGAGAATGAGATGGAGGGAAGAGTAGGATGAGGGAAAAGAGGAAGAAGACAATATTTATGAATAAGGTGTAATGACTGATGAGTAGAACTGTCTAATGGATATGAACACTAGCAGTGTAATTAGTGTTGTCTTTTATTAGCTGAAACATGTCTATGCAAACCAGCCTCTTCTGTTGCTTTTCTCTTCTTTCTCGCTCCCTCTCTTTTTACTCTTTCTCTCTCAGAGAGTGTTCCGATGAGGCTCTTGGGACTAGGCTATGTGTGTGTGTGTGCATATGTGCCTTGAGTTTGCGTCGAGGAAAACTTACAAGGAGAGCGGGCCAGCAAAATCAGATCATTAGCGTGTTTTGAAAGTTATTTTTATTTATCCGGTGCGAGCTCTGATTTGAATTAATAGCCCATTAGACAATCATTTAGCATACGCATTCCAGCTCTTTCCTTCGTACACAGGGAAAGGGTTTGCAAGTCCTCACCAATAAAGCAACGCTTAGTAGTTTGACATTTCAACTTTTGTTTAATGCAAATTTGCTAAATCTCTCTCTCCTTCTCTCAGACTAAGAAGTCATACAGCGGGATGCTTATGAATGATTCATCAGTTATTCCAATGCTAAGGGTTTGCAGCTATAATGTGTATCTGTACTGCTTTTAATGTTCTCTCATCAGAGTGACGTTACCACTATATTTCTGCTCCTGCTTTTCAGCAGCTACATCGATATTAAGCATTAACACAGGGGCTTCTAATGCTCTTCCCCTCAGAGGGTTTGTAGAAAACACAAGTTTCTGTAACACACACGTTTCTGTTGATGCTCGAGACTCTGGCTGTCAGAACTCTTGTTTACAGTGTACTCACTCCCGGTGTACACACTCTATTCAAAACATGTATCTGCTTTTCCTTTATGTGTTAATTTACTTATCTGGAGTGACTTATGAGAGCAGTCAAGGTCTGGACTAGAAGTAAATATGACTTTCAGTTGTTGTTTTAAAGGGGGAACCTAAACTCTGCGGAACCCTGAGGTAAAATGGCAGAGTTGGCGTGGAGCCAAACACGCACCAACGCACCGACGGCCTCCCTCTCCTTAATGGTGTTTGATTAAAACCTTTCCCTGACTTTACTGACTGTAAAAAGACACTCTAATTTCCTCCCTGGATCTCACTACTGAAGGATGTCAAATACACCCTGGGGATAACCAAGCCGGTAAATTCCGGAGCGATCAGGGTTTGTCAAGTGGCTCAAACACTCACACACATTCACACACACACACATACAAACCACCTCTGTTCCTTCAACCCCAACAAACCTGAGCAGGCAGAGTTTTTAGATAAAGCCCTGGTCTGGAAGCCATTATGCTCCTGTAGTCATAGAGGCGTGTAATACCCTATCCCTTCCACACCACCAGGACGGATAATAAACACAAATCCTGTTTTTACTGTCTGGCCCGCTTAATTGCGGTCATAAAGTAAGATCCTGCAGTGATAACTAATAGAGCCCTACCAGCTTACTAGCTTTATAGGAGAGTGGTACACTGTAGTGGCTGTGACTGTGTAGTTCCTTCTGAAGACAGTACTGCTAGATACTTTGAGGATGCTAGTGACCTTAAACAGAGCTGCCGATTTGAAGCACTTTCTTAGTGCTTGCTCCTTTTAAGCACACAATAGTTGGTATATTTGATTTAAACAAGTAAATGGTTTATGAGTTTTGACTTGGCTTGTCTGAACTCAAAAAGGATATCATGTGGTGCGGAAATAAACATCTTTAATACATCAAATCTATCCAGTGGGCTTCAAACAGACTGCAGCAGTTCACTTTCAGTCCAGAAATCATTGTTTCACAGTCAAATGTGTTAGTGCTAGGATCTCTTCCTGTCTTGCAGGAATAGACTACAAACTGAAGTTAAAGAGCAATGGTTGTGGCTAGACGTCACCCTTAAAGATAAATGGGTCCCAGGCTATGGCTCACACCACCCTAAACCTCGTAGAACAACAGAAGGGGATATTTCTGCTCCATAAAAGTTTCCACGGAAATGGCCCAAAATTAGGAACACGTGGCGTTGGCCCCTGCAACACAGCCCGACGACGAGGCAGCAGCAGCACCCCCCAAAAAGAGTCTGTGCCTCGCCTGCTTCACATCTGCCAAGACAAATAGAGGGGGGAAGGTTTGGGGGGACGGGGGGGTAATAAATCTTTTCCCTAATGAATGAACACCCCCCAAAATATGTCACCCCAAGACCCTGCATGTGAGGAACATTCAACACAACCCACATAGGAGGGCTATTGTTCAGTCTTTCTCTTCTCAAACTCATGCAGCATGGGTCAGCAAAGAAAAACTACATTGTGGCTGTTGGCTGTTGTTTCTTTGTCCTGGCTGCATGCGTCGATCCCCCACCTTTGAGACACTTTAAATAGGGGTATTGTGTTGTAATCTATTGAGATGGCACACTTCCATCTAGATAGTTGTCAAGCTATCAAGGATTTAACAGCACCGTCTACGGAGGAATTTACGGAAACGTGGCAATCTGATTTTATCACGTTATACACTTTATTGTTAGACATGTATTATACTTAATTAACATTCATTTTGAAAGGGAAAGTCAATTTCTCTTCACTTATTTGTAACTTAATAGCGAAAGCAAGCACAGAAAGCCGATTTTAAATGAGATCATTCTTTCTATTAGGAAAAACAAAATGTTCCCTTTGTTCCACAACTGTTGGAAATCCTCAGAAATGTTGCTCTGAAGATAGACAGAGAGAGTGGCAGAGAGAAAAACAGATGGATGTGGGAAGAGAAGATCCCCAGTTATTAAACTGGGGCACCTCTGGCTGACACAGGATATCTTTGTCTGCGATATGAAAAGCGGGTGTGAGATATTGTATCGCTTCAAAAACAAGTGATCGGGTAACAGCACAGCATATGCCAGATGTGTGTAGACCAGGGAGCGGGGCTTTGCTCTGTCACAACATGAATGCAGGGTGGAACCCCAGATGTAATCTCCTTCTATGTTCATCATATTGTCTATGTATGAAACTTATATTACTATAGGCTTCTGTTGGCGACCGGAGGAGTCAAGTAGTGTTTGACTAAAGAAGCCATTAGAATCCCGATACTTGCTATGCATTTGACAGCACTATTCTCTTTCTCAACATTTTACATTTACATTTTACATTTTATTCATTTAGCAGACGCTCTTATCCAGAGCGACTTACAGGAGCAATTAGGGTTAAGTGCCTTGCTCAAGGGCACATCGACAGATTTTTCACCTAGTCGGCTCGGGGATTAGAACCAGCGACCTTTCGGTTACTGGCACAACGCTCTTAACCACTAAGCTACCTGCCACCCCATTCTCAACAGGGTCACTGAAAACTTCTGTCATTCGTGTCGTTGATGTGCTGAGAGGGAATCTCAGTACTTATCTTTTGCATGGTATTTGTTTCAAATACATACCTATGAGGAGAAAACATTGGGCTCCCGAGTGGCGCAGCGGTCTAAGGCACTGCATCTCAGTGCTTGAGGCGTTACTACAGACCCCCTGGTTTGATTCCAGGCTGTATCACAACCGGCCGTGATTGGGAATCCCATAGGGCGGCGCACAGCGTCGTCTGGGTTTGGCCGGTGTAGGCCGTCATTGTAAATAAGAATTTGTTCTTAACTGACTTGCCTAGTTAAATTAAGGTTAAAAATAAATAAAAAATAAGAAAGTAAACAACAGCAGGCACATAACATTAACTACACACCACACCACAGGGCTCTATGATGACATGTTTTTATAAGGAGCACATGTGCTCCTAAATTGAAAAAGGTAGGAGCACATTAAGAAATGTAGGAGCACAATGAAAAATATTAAATGTATTAATGATAAGAATTGCCAGCAATACAGGGTTAAGGAGCACCAGCAAAATTTGATTTTTAAGATTGAGATGTAGCCTACCTTGGGCCTATATGAAACCTAGCTACCTTTGAAGCTCATCTCCTGAAGAAGATATCCCTTTTCCTTTCTTACTTTTCCACTAAATGTTATCTGGGGGGGTTTTTTTTAGGGGCACTGGTGGTCCCAAATTAAAATTCCAGATAGCACAGCAAAATATTTAGGAGCATATGAGACCAAAATGGTAGCATTGTAGAACTGTGCACCACACCACACCACACTACACATATGTTGCTCTATATACTACACAGAGAAACAGACAGACTCAAAGAGGTCCTTCAGACAGTCCTATAGGTTGAATAAACTCCTATAAGGGACTTTTACAGGGTGACAGCACAGTAGCAAAGGGACCCAACAGATGAGACAGTAATCACAGCCAAGACAATGGGGCCTGATAAGGGACAAGTGGTGAACAAAAACACCACAGCTACTGTGTCTCAGCTACCAGCTGCCGCATGGTTCAGCAGAGGTGTGGTGGGGATATTTGGTTATTTAGAATCCCCCACTGAACAACTATGACTCACGACATAATTCACCACTACACTCTTAGAAAAAAAGGTGCTATCTAGAACCTAAAAGGCTTCTTCAGCTGTCCCCATAGGATAACCCTTTGAATAACCCTTATTGGTTCCTCTACCTGCATGTACATATTACCTCAATTACCTCAACTAACCTGTGCCCCCTCACATTGACTCTGTACTGGTACCCCTGTATATAGCCTCCTTACTGTTATTTTACTGCTGCTCTTTAATTATTTGCTATTTCTATATTTTATTCAATTTATTTACATTTTTGTTTACTTCAGTTTATTTAGTAAATACTTTCTTAACACTTATTTTTCTTAAAACGGCATTGTTGGTTAAGGGCTTGTAAGTAAGCACTTTACTGTAAGGTCTACACCTGTTGTATTCGGCGCATGTGACAAATACAATTTGATTTGATTTGATTTTAGGTAGAATCCTTTTGGTTACAGGTAAAACCCTTTGGGTTCCATGTAGAACCCTTTCCACAGAGGGTTGTACATGGAACCCAAAAGGTTCTACCTTAAACCAAAAAGGGTTCTACCTGGAACCAAAACGTGTTATCCTATGGGGACAGCAGCATAGCTATTTTGGAACCATTTTTTTCTAAGAGTGTAGTGTCAATGAACATCTATGAAGCAATACCTTAATTTCTACTGGTCCCTGTACTTACGTGCATGTTATTTTTGGAGAAGAGCATCAGTGGTCTCCGTAGTACTGCATTTCTCAGAGTGGTTGTTGGTATTTCTTTCTCTCAATCTCTCAGCTCACAGAGATGGCGCACAGGACACTGTAAAGAAGAGTAGACAGTATATACAGTCATGGTATGATGACTGTCCTCTCAGAGGGCTAAGGTCTGAGAGATAGAATGAGGGTGAGAAGAGAGAAAGAGTGTTTGAGAGGGTGCAGTGGTATTATAAAGGAAGGACAATCAGTAGCCCACACAGACATAAAACACTACCAGATAGGGTTATCTGTGTGGGCCCTTCTGCCTTGTCTCCAGACTGGTGATCCTATAGGGACCAAGGAAAGGACACCTTGGCAGAGATTAAAACACATAGGGCCTATGTTTATGTAGGCTGTGTGACTCTACTCAGATATATACATTCAAAAATGATTCAACATTTATGATTTCCATATGTGGAAGGCCCTACACTATAACATGACATCATTAATGAAATTGTGGGTATGCATTGTGTTGTTAGCATAATCTGGATAGGCCTATTTTCAAACTGTAATTCTTGGTAAATAATAGGCCTAGGTGAAGTAATGCATATGTAAAACCTTTATATCTGGGGATGATGAAAGACTCAACTAACTACTTGCCATTCGTTTGAAACAAATCATGGGAATGTCTTAAAAGAAAGCCTGCCTGATGTAAATGTTGATACAAGTTGTTGTAAACTCTGCGTGGTCCACCTTGAATGACAGAGGAAACCATTGTAACTATTTATACAACCGTGTCCATCTTCGTGTGAGACATATACACGCCCTGCTGCACGTGTCTTATGGCAATACCCCCCCTAGTTACCACTGCGATTCTGGCTGCGGATGAATAACAACAAGCATTGTCACGAGGCCACACGGAAGAGACCCGTGCTTCTTCCCTACTCACCCAGCTCTCTCCCCAAGCCTTTCCTTTCCTCATGAGAGAGCCGAGCTAAAAGAACGATAATGAGAGAGGAAGGCGGCAGATGCTCGCATGCCTTTACAAACGCACGCGACCCCGGCGCGCGCAGGATCAGGAGCATTCCGCCGCCTGGCGCAAGGAACTGGGGGGGAGAAACTTTCCCTTTCGTGAGTGGCGCGCCGGCAGCTCCCCCGACGGTTTTCGGAGGACCCCGGGGCGGCCTAGTTCCACCTGCTAAGCGCTTTTGTCATCGGGATCTCCTTCATTTCAATGACAAAGTGCAGCTCTCCCCTCCCACAGCTCTCCCCTCTCTCCAGGCTCCCAGTAGTAACTTTACGGCCCCAGTGGGCTGAATCACTGCACCCCCTCTCCATCCACAGAGAGCGCCATATGAGCAGGCCAGACTGTCGCCAAAATTAACACAATGGAACATTTTCTGAATTAATATAGGCAGCCCTATGATTGAAACCAACACAGCGTCTTAGCATTGCATTTTGAGTTGTGTTAAATGTTGATTTTGTATTTGAGATCATTATGTAGGGAAGCTATTGGCGAGCTATAGTCTAGCTAATTGCATTATACAAATACATTATTTTGAGATCTGCATCTGATTATTTTACATATCAACACTGAAACGTAAATATATGGGTTTGGCCTACTCTAATTCCCGTATAGCGTAGTTCTTATAACTGTATGTTCTTGCCCACTGTGGCATGAGACAATTCGGGTTTGAAACTGTTTTGTCGCTGCACCTGCCATCTAAGCCCAACATAAGGATAACATAGACTTGGTATATATATATTTTAAAGAGTTCTTAACACATATTAGTATAGAGAAGTGCGTATCTAAATGTACTGAGTTTGCATCTGCTTTCGGCCTTGATTTTGTGTTTCCATTGGTTTTATTCGAATTAAACCCGTTCTTGTTTAAACTCACGATGTGTTTGTCTTCTTTGTGGTGGAAATGTGATTAGCCTGCATTCCCCACTGCAGTAATGATTTTAGGGCACTGCAAGCTCGCCCGGGGTTTTCTCAGAGCCGGGTGAGATGGAGAGAATCGAGGCACCGGCCCGTGGCTAACTTTGTTAAACGTTAGCGGGGCCTTTTCACCCGGCTCCCTGCCCTCGTGAGAGAACAGTCTACATGGTTGCTCTTCCATTCCCAGCGACCACCCATAATAATTTGGCACCAGTTATTTCATTGAAAGTTTGAGCGCTTGTTTTGGATGCTGCGTTTAGGACCTTTTTACGCATCTAAAAACACATATTTGGGTCACATTTATATTGTTCTAATGCCACATCCTACAGTATGTGGGGATCTTATAAAAAACAATCCCCAAATCAAACACATAAATGTGTTAATTAGCTGGTAATTGCCTAGTATGTGTTGAATCACTAGGGAGAGGGCTATATTGATTTGCATCTCTGCTGAATCAATGTCCGTGTGTGCATGGAGACAGATGGCGGAGAGAGCGAGCGCATCTCCTCTGACGCTTTTTCCCACGAGTCACTCCAGGAATTTAAATGCAGCCAGGGAACCTCAGTAAATATGCTCTATCCTACTTTACAGAGAGAATAAAAAATACGTGGTTTTGTCCAATGGGCTAAAATCACCATCAGTGATATAGAATACCTTAGTGCTCCGGGTTACCACATCAAATATAGCTTGGTGGGAATTCATTCCTTTGTCACATGTCTAATTGTGCGCTGAATGGGGCCAACCGGTGGAGTCTAGAAAAATGTTTTGGAGAGATTTATCAAGGCAAGGCGCGAGGAAACGGTATTGCATTTTTTCTGAATCGCACCTGAAAGGGCGTCAATTCTCTGGGAGTGTTTCTATCGGGAGGCTCGCGGGGCCTGAACTGACTATGGGTTTGGGTTGTCTGAACCTCGCGCCAGATGGCCTGGTGCCTTCTTAAAGCTCCAGTTGCTCGTGTTTGCACTCTGAGCGCGAGTTTGAGGATGCTAATTCAGCCGGATCAGGGATGGGAGGTTGTAAAACAATATTATACAGGGGAGAAAAGTGTCCACCGGCGTGACCCGCCGCGAGACACATTTAGCTGGAGGGAATCCTTTCAGAAATTCGCCACACGCGCCATGAGGGCGCGCAGAGGTCTTCTCACTCAGTAAAGTGCAAGACTTGGATCCACAAACATTCACTCTTTACCTTCTTATATTTTTCTCTCCACTTTGATGGCTTGAAAGATCAAATGTGAGGCTATGCAACCTTTTGATCACCACGACTTTAGGAACATGAATTTGGTAACCAAATTGTATCCACTTTAACCAACTTAAATACCCCATTATATATATTGTGTCCAATGTTTTCCAGTTAGGCTAAATATATGAAACAACCACATATGATATTCACCTCAAAATACATTTTGATTTTTTTACTGCCATAACAGATGCTCATAACCAGCACGTAAAACTCAAGCAGGGCTATTTTGAGGTTTATCTCATACCAAGGGAGATTATACGGAACGTTTAAGTTCTTTATCATATTTAATGTAGGAATAGAGTGTCAAGATTATTTTTTAGCATATTCAATCTGACAGTGGCACACGTTTGTGAAATGCAGCTATGACAATATGCGAGTGCCGAGGCAGCCCTGGGTCAATTTGGATATGTTTAAAGTTCTCCCTGAATAATCCCCCTTATTGTTGTGGCACACTTTAAAACTACATCTTTGGGCTGGTCCTCCCAGCTTCGGAAATCAAGGGCCCCTCTGTGTTGTGAATGGACACCCTGGAGGCAGCGAAGGGGCAGCACTTGATTTAGGGATTGGGTGTAAAGGAGAGGGGAGGGGGGCTGGGGGAACGTTTTTGTGTGAGCTAAGGAAAAAGACGCAGTTTGGGTGAGGGGCGGGCTATGAGGGCCAGTCTGTAGATGAGACAGACGGCAGGAGCGCTCGACAGAGCAGAGCGCACAGCAACCAAGCGGAGCTACGCCTTTTCTCACCGCTCAGATTTCCAGACACACACTCCACACACAGACGGCGTAAGTGGATGTTGCAACTGATCACGAGAGGAAGAAAAACACTGCATTTGAATTGGTGTTTTTGGTGTAAAATCGGAGCCAAAAGAAAACTCCGACCCGTTTGATTTTGGGTTCTCAAATCTTCATCGTCCAGTCGATTTGCACGACTTTTCACCGAAGGTGTCTTACTGAAGGGATTTAACATGCTATACTTTTGAGAGAGCATCTTTTTTTCAAACCTTGCTCCTCCGTGGTAGTGTAGCCCCATCCCGGGTGCTGAAGATGGGTGCCAAAATGAATACACCAAAAGGGAATACAGTATTTTCCACTGCACTATTATTATTTTTGGTTGCAATTATGCAGGACGTTTCTGGTAAGACTTTGAAATATAAAGTTTATGAAGAGCAAAAAGTGGGCACGGTGATTGCAAGGCTAAAGGAGGACGTGGCTGATGTTCTGTCTAAATTACCAAGTTCAGTGTCCTTTCGGTTCCGTGCTATGCAGCGGGGGAGCACTCCGTTTCTGTCGGTTCGGGAGGAGGACGGTGAAATCACCATAGGGACCAAGATTGACCGGGAGAAGCTTTGTGAAAAGAACCTAAACTGTTCTATCGAATTTGACGTTGTCACTCTGCCCACTGAATACCTCCAGCTTTTCCACGTCGAGGTGGAAGTCTTAGATATAAACGATAACTCGCCACAGTTCTCCCGTGCCATCATTCCCATTGAGATCTCCGAGAGCGCGTCTGTGGGCAACCGCATCCCTCTGGACAGCGCCACGGACCCTGACGTGGGAGATAACTCCCTTTCCTCTTACTCTCTGACACCGAATAACTTTTTCAAAATCGACATAAGGACCAGAACCGACGGTGCCAAATACGCAGAGCTGGTGGTGGTGAAAGAGCTGGACAGGGAGGTGCAGTCCAGCTACCAGCTGCAGCTAACGGCCTCGGACAATGGAGTCCCCCCGAAGTCCGGCTCCACTCTGCTCAAGATAAGCATCTCAGACTCTAATGACAACAGTCCAGCTTTTGATGAGCAGGTGTACGTTATTAATCTCCTGGAAAACTCACCACTTGGGACTCCACTGATTGATTTGAATGCCACAGATCCGGATGAGGGCACTAACGGTAAAATAGTTTACTCTTTCAGCAGTCATGTCTCTCCCAAAATACTGGAGACGTTTAAAATGAACCCTGAAAATGGCCAAATTACACTGATTAAAAAAGTGGACTATGAAACTACGTCTTCTTATGAGCTGGATGTTCAGGCTCAGGACCTGGGTCCCAACTCCATCCCAGGACTTTGTAAAATTGTCATCAAAGTGGTGGATGTGAATGACAACAAACCGGAGATCAACATTAATCTGATGACTCCTGGTAAGGAGGAAGTGGCCTACATCTCAGAGGGCGCGCCGGTGGACACCTTCATTGCTTTGGTGCGTGTGGACGACAGTGACGCAGGGCTCAACGGCGACGTGGTGTGCCGCCTGCACGGCCACGGGCACTTCCGGCTGCAGAAGACCTACGAGAAGAATTACATGATCCTGACCAACGTGTCTCTGGACAGAGAGAAGAGGTCAGAGTACAGTTTGACTTTCATAGCTGAGGACCGCGGCTCTCCAAGCCTTTCCACCATCAAACACTTCACGGTGCAGGTGTTGGATGAAAATGATAACCCGCCCCGCTTTGAGAAGAGTCGCTACGAGGTCTACAAGTCAGAGAACAACTCTCCCGGGGCCTACCTGATGACAGTGGTGGCGTCTGACCCTGACCTGGGCACCAACGGTCAGGTGACCTACACAGTGGTGGACACTCTGGTCCAGGGAAGCCCCATCTCCACCTACGTCACCATCGACCCATCCAACGGCGCCATTTACGCCCTACGGAGCTTCGACCACGAGGATGTCAGCCGCATCTCCTTCACCGTCCAGGCACGCGATGGAGGGAATACCGCCCTCTCCTCCAACGCCACCGTCCTCCTGACCGTGCTAGATGACAACGACAATCCGCCTGTCATCCAGTCCCCGCTCCTACGGAACCACACCGCCGACCTCCTCCTCTGGAGACACGCCTCCGCCGGTCAGCTGGTCACAATTGTCAAGGCCACTGACCGTGACACCGGTGCCAACAGTGAGCTGAGCTGCTCTATTGTCGGTGGCAACGAGGAGGGCCTGTTTGTGATGGATGCGCGGCAGTGCGAGCTGCGGACAAACAGCAGTCTGGAGGGGGTTCCCAAGGACGTGCTGGAGATCAGGGTGGAGGTGCAGGATAGGGGCACCACCCGCCTGTCCACCGGGGCCCTGCTCCGCCTCTCCCTCCAGGAGAATATGGACTTCCTGCCCCCAGGCCTCCCCACAGGCCACAGCCAGCCCCTCCTGGACCTCTCCCTCATCATCATAATCTCCCTGGGGGCCGTGTGTGCCCTGCTGCTGGTGGTCATGGTGATGTTCGCCACGGCACGCTGCAACAGAGAGAAAAAGGACCCCCACAACTCGTACAACTGCAGGGTGGCTGAGAACACGTACCAGAACCACCCCAAGAAGCCCTCTAGGCAGATCCACAAGGGAGACATCACCCTGGTCCCCACCATCAACGGCACCCTGCCTGTACGGGCACACCCACACTCACCTTCTGCCTCACCCGCCCCAGAGAGGGGCACCATGGGTAGCCGGCAGAGCCACCACAGCCGCCAGTCGCTCAACAGCCTGGTCACCATCTCCTCCAATCACGTCGCAGAGAACTTTGCTCTGGAACTGGCCAATGCCACGCCCCCTGTCGAAGTAAGAGGAGAGAGAGAGAGAGAGAGAGAGAGAGGATGTTGAATTTCATGTCCTTAGTACTGTATCAGTAGAGGGTTTATGAATATGTTATCTGCTAATGGTAGTCTTTGAATCACCTAAATGCCTTTGTATTAAAATAGACCACCATCAACATATCTATAGAATAAAGAATGTTTGAGTTTTGGCTTTGCCTTATATTATGGTGATATAGAAATTGAACAATGTTTACTATTATGATTTTTGCATTTTATATTTTATATTCAGTATTTGTTCTGAATTTGTCCACCATGTTGTGGTATGTTCAGTTCTATCCAGTGATCATCTCATGTTTTAGAACACGCCACGTCATATCAACGTTCATCCACCTCTTGTGACCTTGTGCCTGTCTGCTCCCATCAGTATTCATTTATTCATTTATCCTTTCATTCTTTTTTTTACATTTTCTTTTTTGATTGTAGCAAGTCTCACAGCTTCTGTCCATGCTCCATCAGGGCCAGTACCAGCCAAGACCCAGTTTCCGTGGCAACAAATACACCAGGAGCTACAGGTAATAACACCATCTAACTGCACCTTAAAATAAACACACCTGAAGGGAATCAGAATGTACATGTGTGCATAACTCAGTAAGGCTCTAAGGACTATTCTACAATACTTTACATTTTCCTAAAAAGCTTTTGGCTGTATTCCCTCGTAGGCCTATATTTGCTTTGTTCTATTTTAGGACTCAACCTTAATAACACTTGATAATTGTATGCAAAAACCTTCGCCACTTGAGAATTCACTGCACTTCGTTTTGATATGCATAAGCCTTGAACCATCCTCCAATGTTGTTTTCTATGAAAGTGTAACCATCATTTCCTCTCTCCGGCTCCAGGTATGCTCTGAACGACATGGACAAGTTTAGTCTGAAGGACAGTGGTCGTGGTGACAGTGAGGCTGGGGACAGTGACTACGAGGCGGGACGAGAGTCTCCCATCGACAGGCTCCTGGGTGAGGCCTTTAATGAGCTATACCCCCATGACGGCCAACACAGACCACATCCACAGCATCCGCATGCAGGTATACACCCCTCACCTCATCACCCCTCTCACCCCTCTCAACTCAAAACGCTCCCCCTTCAGCCTACAACACTCTCCCCTATACATATCAGACTCTTACCCTATACCCCTGTTCTTTACTGAACTATACCAACAATGACTGCATGCAGGTATACCATCCTCACCCCTTTCACCATATCACTCCTCTCACCCATCTTAGCCCTTACCCTACACTACAGGCCTCCTCTGAGCTATGCCCCATCACAACACACATTATCACACCACCTCACCTCTCACCAGAACTATCAATCACCCCTCATCCCCAACACCTCTGAGAGATCCACTCCCCAGCTGCTTATCAGCACGGTGACTGGGACTGGATGGGACTGTGGAGGGAGAAAAGAGGTAGAATTATCACCTGTTTCTCTGATGAGAAAAAGCTCTCATCTCCTCCACAACACAATTATTTCAGAGTGCGATCAGGCAGCCATGCAGACAGCTGGGCAGTTCGGCAGGCAGACAGAGGCGGTTGGAGTGGGTTTTTTGACAGCTTTGAAAGGCTGTTTTTATAAATCAGTCTGGTTCATCTTTTATTTTTGCCTTTCATCAGCGGGGGAGGCAATATGCTGCCGGCCTGCATGGCTGCAGCTGCTGTTTTTCCAATGCTCCCCAATGCACTCTTCCTTCATCAGCTCTAAGATGTATTATAAATGGTCTTTTCATGGTAATGAGAGGGTAATGAAGTCCCTGAATAGCATGAGTGACTAGCCAGCGGTCTTTAATGAAGGCTTTAACTTGGCATATTTGATTTGTATAATTTATTCTTCAGAGATTTTTCATTTGAAGATTTAATATTGAATAGACACGACTTGAAAGGGAAAAATGCAGGTTTTTAAGCAGATTCTTTTGAATGAGTAAAAGTAGCCATTGATCTGGCCCAGTGAATTGTCCTGATATGTTAATTACATGGTACTCCTGCAGAGTGATGTGCTATCTAATTAGCTTAGATTTCCACCTATGTTTGTACCCAGATCATACAACTGTGTTTAAAGATGAATGGACATCAAATGTTTGATGTTAAAAGACTGTATGAAAGACAATCTTTCATCTCCTCCCTTCAAAACCACTCCCAGTTCTATACCTACTCATCACCATCTCCCCTCATCACAAGTCTATCAACAAAAGAACAGTAATACCAAGAACAATCTATGGTCTGTGTATGTAGAAATGCATGGCCATATGGGGCCCACCTACCATGTATTTCATCTCCCTGTGCAGTGCCTTTTGACTCTGTATCCCTGACCATGTCTCTCTCCCTCTCTCGCTGTAGCGATGAGACTGTGCACTGAGGAGTGTCGTGTCCTGGGTCACTCTGACCAGTGCTGGATGCCTCCCCTGCCCTCCCCAGCCTCCTCTGACTACCGCAGCAACCTCTTCATCCCAGGAGAGGACCCCCGCCAGGCCAGCGACCCCCAGGAGCCCACCCAGCCCTCCGACCCTGCCCACCCTCATGCCCAGCGCAACAACCAGAGCTTCTCCACCTTTGGCAAGGACAGCCAGGAGGGAGCCGAGGAGGGAGAGGGGGGAGAGGAGGGGGAGGAGGACCTGTGTGGAACCACGTCCCTGTTGTCAGAGATGAGCAGCATGTTCCAGAAGCTCCTCCCCCCATCGCTGGACTCCTACGTCCAGGTCAGCGAGACCCAAAAGGGAGGGACGAGTATGGGAGGTGTAGGTGTTCCCATGACAGGGTCACTGGACAGGAGGAGGGGTCATCTGCCAGGTAAGCCCAGTGCTGCCGCCCACCAGCAAGGTGTTGCAGCGTGGGCCGCCAACACCCACTTCCAGAACCCCGGATCTAGCATCGGGCCCTCAGGCCACCCACACCCCCAGAATGGCAGCTACCACACCCTCAAACCCAACACCAAGCTCAGCCCCCAGAACAACCACCAGAACCAGGCCGTCACTAAAAACAGCCCTCAGAACGGACACGGCCACCCCACCCCCAAGAACAGCCCTCTCCTCACTGCCCTGGTCAGCCCCACCCTGGTGGCACCCTTCCTGGCACCGGCCCCCATCCCTGTCCCCCTCCCGGGGCCGTGCGGTAAGTGGCTCCCAGCCATGGAGGAAATCCCAGAGAACTTTGAGGAGGATGAGTTTGACTCGGTGCTGGGGCAGCTGGGACACCTGCAGGGGAAGAGGAGCGACAGCCGCCATGAGCTGATGGACGCCAGCGAGCTGGTGGCTGAGATCAACAAATTGTTACAGGACGTCCGGCAGAGCTAGGCATCCCTAAATACCCTCCACCTTTGAACTCTGACCTCCAACTTCCTGTCTTCCTGTCAGGAGTCCTGCCATGTCTATGGAGGGGGAGCTGAGGAGTCTGGGTAGGAAAAAAGAAAAGAGAAACGAACGAAAGACATAGACCTGCAATTGTCGTTAAAGTTGCATTTCTAACGTATTTGTGTTTTGTGAATGCTAAATATCCAAATAATGTTTGTATTTTCTTGTTTGGTACACAATGTACACAATGTGACTGTATTTATCTTTGTATTTTAAAAATACATTTGTATTATTATATTTATATAAAAAAAATGTATATAAACTTAATCAATCAGAATTCTATTTTTATATATTGAATGCATGTTAAATTAAGAAAAAAATAATCAAGATTTTGACATGCAACTTAAAATCTACATATTTAATATTGTCTTTTGTATTGTGAAATGTTTTTTTTATGTCACTATTATTATATGTATACATTACTATATTAATTATTGGACAGAAGTCTTTGTGGTGTATTGTGGGAACTTGGGGGGAAACACAAATAAAAGTGGAAAGACACAGAACTAATATGAGTTTGTCTCGATGTTTCATCTTTGACTAATGTTGTCATTGTATTAGAAGAACGAAGTCAGAGACTTTAGTTTATTTACTAAATTAAATGGTTCCATAGGAGGTTAAGAACCTTCACAGATCTCCAACATTTGGCATACATAATTCTACAAAGAGGTGCTGATAGCACAACATTGAACTGTTGTCTACATTTCTATGAGAAGAGTTCCATTTGAGCTCCCCCTATTGGTCAAAAGAGCTCACTATTGGTCCAATGGCGGTCAGGTCTACTACGGTCAGTGCAAACCTGTATCCTTGGGACGTCCCTACCCTAAACCCTAATCTTAACCTTAACCCCTACCCTTACCCTAACCTTAACCATAACCATAACCATAACCATAACCATAATCCTTACCTAACCCTAACCTTAACCCTTACCTTAACCATTTTAAATGTCAACTTCAATGTGGTAGGGACATCCCAAGGACCCCAGATAGCACGTACCTCAGGTCTACTCCAGCACACTGCTCTGGGATGTAACAGTCAGAGCTTCTCCTATTCAAGTCCTAGATAATTGGAAGGAGGCTGTTCATGCCAGTATAGTGTTGCTTCCTATTTTCTTCTTGGTCGATGGCTTACACAAAACCTACAGATGTTACCAGCGCACTGAAAAACATTGGTTCTATCATCACCACTTACTACTGCTTCCCAAGTTGGTTCTTCAGATGACTTTACCCATCTGAAGGTCTGAGGCTCAGTTTGAAACAGAACAGAGCCCCCTGGAGGCTGGATTGAATTGTTGCAGGAGCAGGTTCCTCCTCTTCATCAGCTATAAGCAGCAGTTGCAAGCAGCTGGAGCTGAATTCACTTGGTGCTCTCAACCCTGTAGTCCAAATACATCACACATTCAACCACGGAGATAGCTACAAACCAATAATATCAGTCAGTTAGTCAGTATGTCAGTCAGTCAGTCAGTATGTCAGTCAGTCAGTCAGTCAGTCAGTCAGTCAGTATGTCAGTCAGTATGTCAGTCAGTATGTCAGTCAGTATGTCAGTCAGTCAGTCAGTCAGTATGTCAGTCAGTATGTCAGTCAGTCAGTCAGTCAGTATGTCAGTCAGTCAGTATGTCAGTCAGTCAGTATGTCAGTCAGTCAGTATGTCAGTCAGTCAGTTAGTCAGTCAGTCAGTTAGTCAGTCAGTCAGTATGTCAGTCAGTCAGTCAGTCAGTCAGTCAGTCAGTATGTCAGTCAGTTAGTCAGTCAGTCAGTCAGTATGTCAGTCAGTCAGTCAGTCAGTCATTCAGTATGTCTAGATAAACCAGATGAGGCTAACCATATGGTACGTGCAAACATTTGGTGTGTATGTGCACCTTTGTGAGTCTGTATTTGGCTCATCCCAGATGTCTCAGTATTTTACCCATCACACATGTATTGTGCGTTTCCCACACTGAGCCCATAACCTGGTATAGGCACTCACTCCTTTCCTGCAAAGACACTCTGAGATAGAAAAAACCGCTAGAGCTGTTATCAACATCTCATTGTTTCCTGTGTTCCTAGCTTCCCTCATTTGAGCCTTTACACATGAGTCTGTTTATATCAGCTATGTTGATAGTGAGGTAGCTACCATTAGAGTCTTTTTTCTGGTGGGAGAGGGAGTGATAGAGGGAGGGAGAGGTAGCAGGAGAGAACAAGGAGGTGCTAGCGGGAGGGAGCGAGAGGAGAGGTAGCGGGAGAGGACGGAGAGAATTACAGAGAGAGAAGGAAGGATAGAGAGAAAGAGGTATGGGGTTCAGAGAGAGTGAGAATAGAGAAACAGAGGGAGAGATAGAGGTAGCGGGATGGAGAGAAAGAATGATAGAGAAACACATAGCGAGAGAGAGGGGGAGGGATAAAGAGAGAGGGAGGGATAACGAGAGGAAAAGCCAGGGGGTATTGTCAGGAGAACACAGAGCTGAACACCGGAGTCTGTTGTGAAAAAGGAAGCCAGTGTTTGGCTTTTCATGTCGTCAGCCGTTTCTCCTGAATGCTGCTTAACATATCCTCTCTGACTACATCCCCTCCTTCCTCTCTCACCTTCTATCTCCCCCCTGAAGACGACTGTACCCAGCAATATACCCAGTCTAACAGAACCGCATACTCTCAACTCCACTCAATACTGTCAAGGTCCAGCTGCACTAAATGTGGAGAGATAGGTTTTCTGTGAGGTTTTGTTGGGACTGATCTGTCTTTTCAATGGCACCCACATTTGTATTGATTTCACAAAATAACACACATATGACAGAAACTGACTGATTAAAGTCTTACAGAGAACACAATGCCCATCACCATGAGCCCAACCTCCCCAATTAAGGTGTCTCCAACCTCCTGTGTTTCCACAGCAGGCCTAGCCAGTTGTAGGAGAGCCATGCTGTGTGCCAAGAGCTGTGGATAGGAGCATTGGAATATGGACACGTGAGAGACCCTCCAGAGACACTATCACTGTTTATTTTGCTGCTGATGGATCCTAAACCTCCACTAAGCAGCCAGCCAGCCCTTCTCATCACCAACATCTCTCTGACGGAGGTGGGTTGTGAAAAGGTATCTTGCGATCTTAAGGGCAGGAAGGCAGCAAAGTATAAGAAGCAAAAAGTGGTGATTTCATTCTCAAAATAATGTCAGTGGTTAGAATAAATTATAATGTTGGCAGAAATATGCAAAAACAAACGATAAACCCCAAAAATGTCTTAGAATAATAAAAAGTCAAATTTACTCAATACAAAATTGGATTTGGCCTTACCAAACAGTCTAGGGGTAACTTACAGTTGAGACAAAATTCTGCATACCCTCACATGGACACTCTCCCCATCAGAGTTTACAAAACACTAGCAAAAAAAGACAGGTAGAACTACCTAGAGCCCCTTTCTGGGCTAAACCATAGCCACAATTAGCAGAGGTGCACAATCACACAGTAACAGAACCCATGGGGAAAAAGGGTGCTTTCTTTGCTTCTCGAGCATTGTGAGTATACACGCACACGTCAGAGGGCACGCCTCATTGTAGAGCACGGACATGTACAGTGGGGAAAAAAAGTATTTAGTCAGCCACCAATTGTGCAAGTTCTCCCACTTAAAAAGATGAGAGAGGCCTGTAATTTTCATCATAGGTACACGTCAACTATGACAGACAAATTGAGAGATTTTTTTTTTTTATGGTGGAAAATAAGTATTTGGTCACCTACAAACAAGCAAGATTTCTGGCTCTCACAGACCTGTAACTTCTTCTTTAAGAGGCTCCTCTGTCCTCCACTCGTTACCTGTATTAATGGCACCTGTTTGAACTTGTTATCAGTATAAAAGACACCTGTCCACAACCTCAAACAGTCACACTCCAAACTCCACTATGGCCAAGACAAAAGAGCTGTCAAAGGACACCAGAAACAAAATTGTAGACCTGCACCAGGCTGGGAAGACTGAATCTGCAATAGGTAAGCAGCTTGGTTTGAAGAAATCAACTGTGGGAGCAATTATTAGGAAATGGAAGACATACAAGACCACTGATAATCTCCCTCGATCTGGGGCTCCACGCAAGATCTCACCCCGTGGGGTCAAAATGATCACAAGAAAGGTGAGCAAAAATCCCAGAACCACACAGGGGGACCTAGTGAATGACCTGCAGAGAGCTGGGACCAAAGTAACAAAGCCTACCATCAGTAACACACTACGCCACCAGGGACTCAAATCCTGCAGTGCCAGACGTGTCCCCCTGCTTAAGCCAGTACATGTCCAGGCCCGTCTGAAGTTTGCTAGAGTGCATTTGGATGATCCAGAAGAGGATTGGGAGAATGTCATATGGTCAGATGAAACCAAACCAACTCGTCGTGTTTGGAGGACAAAGAATGCTGAGTTGCATCCAAAGAACACCATACCTACTGTGAAGCATGGGGGTGGAAACATCATGCTTTGGGGCTGTTTTTCTGCAAAGGGACCAGGAGGACTGATCCGTGTAAAGGAAAGAATGAATGGGGCCATGTATCGTGAGATTTTGAGTGAAAACCTCCTTCCATCAGCAAGGGCATTGAAGATGAAACGTGGCTGGGTCTTTCAGCATGACAATGATCCCAAACACACCGCCCGGGCAACGCAGGAGTGGCTTCATAAGAAGCATTTCAAGGTCCTGGAGTGGCCTAGCCAGTCTCCAGATCTCAACCCCATAGAAAATCTTTGGAGGGAGTTGAAAGTCTGTGTTGCCCAGCGACAGCCCCAAAACATCACTGCTCTAGAGGAGATCTGCATGGAGGAATGGGCCAAAATACCAGCAACAGTGTGTGAAAACCTTGTGAAGACTTACAGAAAACGTTTGACCTGTGTCATTGCCAACAAAGGGTATATAACAAAGTATTGAGAAACTTTTGTTATTGACCAAATACTTATTTTCCACCATAATTTGCAAATAAATTCATTAAAAATCCTACAATGTGATTTTCTGGATTTTTTTTTCTCATTTTGTCTGTCATAGTTGACGTGTACCTATGATGAAAATTACAGGCCTCTCTCATCTTTTTAAGTGGAAGAACTTGCACAATTGGTGGCTGACTAAATACTTTTTTTCCCCACTGTATGAGCGGTGCTTCGAGATACGACAACACAAGACAAACACAGTAAGCACTCAAAATAAATGCACAAACTAAAGAAATGACAGAGCCATTTAGCAGTTTAGCAGGAGAATATTAGTTAAGCAGAGAATTAGCCATAGCATGAATAAAAATGAATAACTGTAGGCCTTTTTCCCGGCCTTATCTTTGGCAATGCAGTTAAAAACAATTCTGCTGGATGTCTGCTGCTCAGAATTTTTGCATTCCCAAACAAATTCCCAAAAGGACAGATGTTTAGCCATGCAAAAATACTAACAATACCTTTTAAAAAAAGGCAGTTTTACAGAAAATGTATTTATTTTATTGGTCATTTTGAAAACATTTATTTTAGGCCTATGTTTATTTTACAGCAGTTCACACATATTACAACCCGCCAAGCAGCCAAGGAATTCCAGATTATGCATTTGGTGTTGCAAAAGTTTTCGGAGCCAGAGGGCTCCTAAATATTCTGCAGGGTACGAGTAAGCAATATAATGTTGAGCGACGGGATTCCAATGTACAGGAGGCTAGCCTGCCACCATCACTGTATGTGTGTTTGTGTGTGTGTGTGTGTGTGTGTGTGTGTGTGTGTGTGTGTGGTAGGTACACTCGTAGAAAAAAGGGTTCCAAAAGGGTTCTTTGTGGAAGGATAGGTTTCTACCAAGAACCGATTTGATCAGAATAATCCTTTTTGGAAGACAAGGGTTCTTTGTAAGGCAAAGGGTTCAACCTAGAACCTTTGACATCCTAAGAACCGTTTTTGGAAGAAAGGATTCTTTGATGATTCTTTAGAAGAAAAAAAGTATTGTTTGGAAGACAAGAAGGGTTCTACATAGAACCTTATATAATATTTCCCAGCATGCTCTATTGCAGGGAGATTTTCTGAATTGTTTGTTTTACTGTAATATCTGTGTTTTTGAATTGATTGGTTGATAAATATTATGCTACACAAAGATAAATAACATACCGTTTTCTTAACTAATCCAATCTGTTAGTAATTGGATTTCTTCAATCTTCCCTACCCTAGCGGTCATTCTGAATGCAGGTTGCAGGTGATTACAAATTCCTCTTGTTGGATATCCTAACTCTGGCTGGATTCCAATCGGAATTACACATCACTTTGCAAGCCAGCATAATGTGACTTGCAGGCCTGATGGGCCTTTAAACTAGTGATGGGATACCGATGCTTTCTGAATGCTTTGGAGGTTTCACCAGATTGTGCAGAAAAACGGTTCATTACTCGGTTCACAATGCACATTAGTGACATCTGGTAGTCAGCAATAAATAGAAGCGTGTGATTATCAGATAGACATTTTTTTCCCTCCAATGTTTTCATCAAACCTTCGTGGTGCAACTGTATGTCGTTGGCTTTAGTAGCCAATAATCAGTTGGAATGCCGGATTTGCATCTTACATCATGCTTCCCCTTTTTGCCTTAAAGTTTACTATTTTTCAAAAACTATGCCGTTATTTAGAATGATAAAGACAAAAGCTTATACTATACTAAATAAAACAAATTATTTGAACAACAATGCAGATAGTGTGGTTTCACATAAAACAATTTTCAAAAGTGTGCTTTCAATGAGATTCGACCGCATACCCTCACATCCCTGAATGTTCCATAGTTCCCTATTCTACCTGCCAAGCTACCAGTCAGGTGAAACTACCTGTACAAAATCCTAACTATATTTGTAAGTACGGCGTCCAGTAGAGGTCGGTGTTCGAAAGCAGCTTAGAATCAGAGAAAGCACTGGAACCACGACGAAATTAGTGGGATCTCACATTTAGCAACACACGGTTTGAAAAAACATGTGATCAACAGAGCAGAGCTGTTGTGAAGGAAGTTGTCAAGGAAGGGAGTTTGTGTTTATACAGGACCTCCCGCCCCCACCTATCGCCAACCAATCATGTCAATGCGGAGCTATACGGAGACCTGCACATTGTTACAACATTTGGGAGGCACGCAGCATCGCCGTACGGAGCTAGATTTGGCCTTCGCAAGCCTCCGGAGGCGCCGCAATTGTGTCACACCTTACATATGGAGCCTCCGGATCGCATTGCTAGATCATGCATAAATTGGCTCTTACACCTCATGTCCACCAGACATCAAACTCTTTACGTTCTAGTGGAAGTCATTCATTGTCAATGTAGCAGTCCGCAACGCTAAGTTGGGGCTGCCATACTAGGCTGCAGTGCAGTCTGTGTACCGCATGCATTCAGTCATTTCAACTCGTGCATTGCTTTACTGTGCGGTGGTACAAACGGAAGTACAAACACAGACTCCAACTAGCTAGCTTTTAGCTGGTTGAAAAGCGAAGCACATGTGCGTCACGTACAAAAATGCAGGCAAAACAAAACTTGTATGCATCTGATGGACATCGGGTATTAGCTGCTTAACGATTTCGATGCATGCCTCGGAGCTCCGGTATCAAACGTAACATCACTACTGTAAACCATGAGATTCCTAACACACCTGTGTTAGGGTATAACTAGGCCCTTAAAGAAAGGCCTTATACAGCTGCAGAAAAAATTAAGAGACCACCGCAAAATTATCAGTTTCTCTGGTTTTACTATTTATAGGTACAGTGGGGAGAACAAGTATTTGATACACTGCCGATTTTGCAGGTTTTCCTACTTACAAAGCATGTAGAGGTCTGTCATTTTTATCATAGGTACCCTTCAACTGTGAGAGACGGAATCTAAAACAAAAATCCAGAAAATCACATTGAATGATTTTTAAGTAATTAATTTGCATTTTATTGCATGACATAAGTATTTGATCACCTATCAACCAGTAAGAATTCCGGCTCTCACAGGCCTGTTAGTTTGTCTTTAAGAAGCCCTCCTGTTCTCCACTCATTACCTGTATTAACTGCACCTGTTTGAACTCGTTACCTGTATAAAAGACACCTGTCCACACACTCAATCAAACAGACTCCAACCTCTCCACAATGGCCAAGACCAGAGAGCTGTGTAAGGACATCAGGAATAAAATTGTAGACCCGCACAAGGCTGGGATGGGCTACAGGACAATAGGGAAGCAGCTTGGTGAGAAGGCAACAACTGTTGGCGCAATTATTAGAAAATGGAAGAAGTTCAAGATGACGGTCAATCACCCTCGGTCTGGGGCTCCATGCAAGATCTCACCTCGTGGGGCATCAATGATCATGAGGAAGGTGAGGGATCAGCCCAGAACTACACGGCAGGACCTGGTCAATGACCTGAAGAGAGCTGGGACCACAGTCTCAAAGAAAACCATTAGTAACACACTACACCGTCATGCATTAAAATCCTGCAGCACACGCAAGGTCCCCCTGCTCAAGCCAGCGCATATCCAGGTCCGTCTGAAGTTTGCCAATGACCATCTGGATGATCCAGAGGAGGAATGGGAGAAGGTCATGTGGTCTGATGAGACAAAAATAGAGCTTTTTGGTCTAAACTCCACTCGCCGTGTTTGGAGGAAGAAGAAGGATGAGTACAACCCCAATAACACCATCCCAACAGTGAAGCATGGAGGTGGAAACATCATTCTTTGGGGATGCTTTTCTGCAAATGGGACAGGACGACTGCACCGTATTGAGAGGAGGATGGATGGGGCCATGTATCGCGAGATCTTGGCCAACAACCTCCTTCCCTCAGTAAGAGCATTGAAGATGGGTCGTGGCTGGGTTTTCCAGCATGACAACGACCCGAAACACACAGCCAGGGCAACTAAGGAGTGGCTCCGTAAGAAGCATCTCAAGGTCCTGGAGTGGCCTAGCCAGTCTCCAGACCTGAACCCAATAGAAAATCTTTGGAGGGAGCTGAAAGTCCTTATTGCCCAGCGACAGCCCCGAAACCTGAAGGATCTGGAGAAGGTCTACATGGAGGAGTGGGCCAAAATCCCTGCTGCAGTGTGTGCAAACCTGGTCAAGACCTACAGGAAACATATGATCTCTGTAATTGCAAACAAAGGTTTCTGTACCAAATATTAAGTTCTGCTTTTCTGATGTATCAAATACTTATGTCATGCAATAAAATGCAAATTAATTACTTAAAAATCATACAATGTGATTTTCTGGATTTTTGTTTTAGATTCCGTCTCTCACAGTTGAAGTGTACCTATGATAAATATTACAGACCTCTACATGCTTTGTAAGTAGGAAAACCTGCAAAATCGGCAGTGTATCAAATACTTGTTCTCCGCACTGTATGTGTTTGGGTAAAAATAACATTTTTGTTTTATTCTATAAACTACTGACAACATTTCTCCCAAATTCCAAATAAAAATATTGTCATTTAGAGCATTTATTTGCAGAAAATGACAACTGGTCAAAAAAAAAAAAAATGGGGTTCAAGTCTGGAGATTGGGCTGGCCATGACAGGGTCTTGATCTGGTGGTCCTCCATCCACACCTTGATTGACCTGACTGTGTGGCATGGCACATTGTCCTGCTGGAAAAACCAATCTTCAGAGTTGGGGAACAATGTCAGAGCAAAAGGAAGCAAGTTTTCTTCCAGGACAACCTTGTACGTGGCTTGATTCATGCGTCCTTCACAAAGACAAATCTGCCCGATTTGCACCCCCAGATCATCACTGATCCTCCACCAAATTTCACAGTGGGTGTGAGACATTGTGGCTTGTAGGCCTCTCCAGGTCTCCGTCTAACCATTAGACGACCAGGTGTTGGGCAAAGCTGAAAATTGGACTCATCAGAGAAGATGACCTTACTCCAGTCCTCTACGGTCCAATCCTTATGGTCTTTTGCAAACCTCAGTCTAGCTCTTCTTTGCTTCTCATTGATGATGGGCTTTTTTCTAGCTTTGTACAACTTCAGCCCTGCCCCTAGGAGCCTGTTTCGAACCGTCCTCGCCATGCACTTCACCCCAGCTGCCGTTTGCCATTATTTTTGCAGGTCACTTGATGTCATCCTATGGTTGTTGAATGACATTCGAATGAGTTGGCGGTCATCTCGGTCAGTAGAGAGTCGTTTTCGCCCTCTGCCGGTCTGTAGCTTTGTTGTCTCCAATGTCTGCTGCATGACCTTGTTCTTATGAACCTCCATCTTTGAATTTTTAAGGATGGAAGCAACCTGACGCTCACTGTATCCCTCTGCCAGTAAAGCCAGAATTGAACCCTTCTTTTCCTAACTCAAAACTTTCCTTTTCAACTCTTTTGGCATGGTCAATAGTTATTTTTTGATTAATATTACTTTTAAGGTATTATTAGCACAGTTTTTGCCATCCAGCTGGTCCTATTGCAAGAGGATAGTGATGACCACAGCAGTGGTTTTTATACTTTTCCTCGTTAAATAAGATTTGGTTAATGTGGTTCACAGGTGTGCCTGTGTTGGAATTCAACAGACACTGGAATGGAATGGCTGTCATACATGTAGAGATGCTGATTTAAGAAACATTTGCAGTGGTCTCTTAATTTTTTCCACAGCTGTATATGTAATGTATTGTCATAGATAATAAAATGGTAAAGGCTAATAAGGCGGGTGGAACCATTTATAGGTAGAAACATATACAGGGGGTTCTATGAAGAACCCTACATAGAGGGTTCTAGATAGAACCCTCTGTAAAGGGTTCTACCCAGTACCAAAAAGGGTTCCCCTATTGGGACAAACCAAAAAACCCTGTATGGTTCTACTTAACACCTTTATTTCTAAGAGAGTGTACTCTGGGGGCAGTGTTAGCGGTATTAGTCCAGTGTAATCCCCTTGCATGTCTGTAAACACCTTGCTGGACGGTGCTTCCTGGGTTTACTGTATCTGTGGAAACGCCAGAGCATGTGTAGCCATTTAGCCCAGATGCTGGCCAATATTACACTGTGTCTGGGTGTGATGGGCACAGCATCGCAGTGCTAGCTGTGCCACTAGAGATCCTGGTTCGAATCCAGGCTCTGTCGTAGCCGGCCGCGACCGGGAGACCCATGGGGCGGCGCACAATTGGCTCAGCGTCGTCCAGGGTAGGGGAGGGAATGGCTGGCAGGGAGGTAGCTCAGTTGGTAGAGCATGGCGTTTGCAACGCCAGGGTTGTGGGTTCGATTTCCACGGGGGGCCAGTATAAAAAAATAAAATAATAAAAAAAAACTATTCTAAAAAAGTATAATGTATGCACTCACTAACTGTAATTCGCTCTGGATAAGAGCGTCTGCTAAAAATGACTAAAATGTAAAAATAAAATAATGTGTGCATGTGCCTGCAGTTGTGTGGGTGTTTGGTTGGTGTGTCTAACAATTTGATTGTGCTTCTGTTAGAGGCCACCCAAAGAAGACCTGAAGAAGGACGAATGAGGAAGAGATGAAGATGGCAGGAACCACCTGGAATGAGGTCAAGAAAACCGGAACTGAGTGGAACTAAATAAGTCAAGTAAGTCTGTTAGACAAAGATTGGTAGTTTGTGAATGACAAGTAACCTCAAATTGGCTATATATATATATATTTTTTTACAATTATAATGATTATCTATGACATTCCCAGTAGGCCTCCTGTATGGTTCTGTGTAATTACTGTAAACAGACCGTCTTCTCAACATCTGGGTTGCAGTAAACAGAGTCAACAGTGGCTGACACCTAACAGTTAAAGAGGAGTCTACTGTCATGGAGATGGAAATGGTTAAGTCATTAGTCATGGTGTCTGGTCTGCTACATCAATGAGAACACTGGGTTGTGTGTGTGTCTGTCTGTGTGTGTGTGTATGTGTATGGGCATGCACCCGTGTGTGTGTGTGTGTGTGTGTGTGTGTGTGTGTGTGTGTGTGTAACACACTTTAATCCATTCTAAAATATTTAACACCTGTTTCAGTGTATCCGTAACCTACTAATGTACATCTAGCTGCGCTAATATTAATCACATCAGCAGCTTTTATTTACAATCAGTCAGAAAATAAATAGTCTCATTCCCCCTGCCAAAGAAATACATAAATGTACATTGGGATTGATTGCTTCATCCGAAACGAAGGGGAGCCTTGCATATTAATGAAGATCTCTGGGTAATTAGACAAGGTGAAACGGTGATGTCTTCCAACATTTTCCATATTGCAGCCAGTCGCTGAGATGTTTATCAGGGAGATTTAAGAGTGTTTGGCTCTCTCTCGTTTGTCTTGTTTAATTAGGGTAAATATGTTGGCGTGGGGTGGGGGATCAGAGCAGGAGATTAATGGGCTGCTAGAATGCCTCTCTCTCTAAGTATACCACCATAACCCTGGCTGGCACCTGTGGGCCCAAGACTAATGGTTTCACTCTATTAAAAACAACACGGTGAACTCTCTGTGGAGGCCTATACTTTATTCAGGAGTGTGTGTGTGTGTGTGTTTGTTTGTTTGTGTTTGTTTTTGAACTTGGGAGTTCACTACCTTTACAATGACTATCGAGAATAACATTTCAGAAATATCTGTGCAATTTATTGTTTGTTTACGTATTGTATTCCCTGAGTATTTCAATTAGATTGTATGCTGTTGCCGTAGTCACCATCCTCTCTGTGCATGTCTTTGTGTTTGTTTGTGTATGTGTGCACGTGAAAGTATGTGTGTGGAACTGCGTACAGTATGTGTGCGCTTGTGTTTGTGCTTATCCTTTCCTCCACTAGATGGCACTGTTTCTGTTCCCTACATTCAACACCAGTTTATTCTCATTGTGAGTGAATATGAAAACTTAACATCAACAACATAGGTTTTACATTAACATTGCCAATCAATTAACGTTTACCATCTCTAGAGATCTGACCCAGGGGTTAAGAAACAAAATAAAAAAATGGATCTGAAATGGAATAAGAAACATAGTTATTTTGTCTCTTCCCCCTGTGGAATGTTAGCTGCTTGTATTGTAGGTCTCCTCCATTATTGCAGGGTGTCTATCTCTCACTCAGTGTATCAGAACTGATTGCTTCTCACTGCCAGAACAGAACAGAACAGAGCGTAATGAATCTCTAGTCTCCACTGGCACAGATATTATCCATTCCACCTCCACTGAGCGCCAGGCAGAGAGACACAGACCAAAATCAATTAATTTGAGCTACTGCTTTAGCAGAGGAAGAGTTCTGAAAATATTTGATAATGTCAGTTCGCTCATCGCTCAATATCTCTTTGCACCATGAGGTGTTCCTCCTCATCAAAGAGAAAAATAAAGTTAGACGGAGAAGTTGAGAATATGAATCATTTCATAGCAAGGTTACCCTTGCAATTTACTAATCACCATAAGACTCTCAGCATCAGATTCAAATAGTGTGTTTGCCTGTAGCTTCCATTGCCTTTTAATGATTTTGTCAAGATACACTCTCTCTCAAACACACACACGCCTGCAGATGTACACACAGTGTAACAAATTGTCTGTAACCATAAAATGTTCAAAGTTCAAAGGGGTCTGACCCCTGACTGTGTTTCTCTGTGACCCCGTTGACACCAGAAAGATAAAGAAAGAACCGTTGACCTCTGTGTCCTCTGTACAGTGTGTGTGAGTGTGTGCGGTGTCTGTTTATTTTCCGATATGGCTCAGTGATTGCTCCAACTCTCTGCATGCTAGATCAGCCACCTGTGTCTCTGTTTCTACTGGCTGTAACCATCCCTGGTTGCCACGGCCAGAAACATCACATCAATACGGAAATAGAACTGAGAGGAAATGTCATCCTCTTGATAAAGAGCCACATTTGATTTATACTCTTATCCACTGTATTAACACCGGTCCCTCTGACCTCATTTGCCCTGAGTGATAGAGGTCAGAGGTCAAGCAAGGGTCATGGAGAGGTGAATCCGGCTCGATGGGAGATCCATGTTCGACCGGCAGCTCTCTCTCATAAACCCCTATCGATTATGCATCTCGGTCGGACTCCGCTGTGGCGTGATGGATTTTAATAACAACGGCAGGGGAGAGATCTCAGCCCTGCGCTGACCACCAGTCAAATGGCTCCCATTGATTATTGAGCTGTGGTGGTGGGTGGAGGGAGAGAGAGCCGCCGAGGCCACGTAGCCCCCTCACTCCCTTCACCGGACCACGCTGGTACTTACATAGTCAGGGAAGCAGGGCGGTTACTCACCCCACCACCACCTCTGCCAACGCCTAGCCCACCCCAGCCGTGAGTATCCCTGCCCGGCTGACTGACTGACTGACTGACGTCTCCCGACTCTAAATCTAGCTGAATGGATCCTGATCTATTCATCCTCATGGCGCTAGCCTCGGGTCTTTAACATGTGCATTCACAGTGCTCTATTAGGGTTCAGGCAGGCTGCATCCCGCCTTGCTAACGGACCTCTCTGTTATCCAACTGTTCTGCTGACGAGGCTAGGCCAGGCCCGGGAGTGTGGCGGGCAGGCTGGCTGCTAACGTATCGCAGGCGGGTGGAATGACTACTGCTTTCCATTGGCTCAATTGGCTTGAAAAATGAGAAGGAAACAGGTTTACTACACTGATGAGATGCAATGACCTCATAATGTTGACGTATTGAGTGTGTTAGCTGCTGAGAGGTAGTGGGATAGCCTAGACAGTAGAATCACCCCCACAGCAATATTCTGCTAGAATAGAGACAGTAGAATCACCCCCACAGCCATATTCTGATAGACTAGAGACAGTAGAATCCCCAAGTAGCCTCCCTCACACACACACACACACACACACACACACACACACACACACACACACACACACACACACACACACACACACACACACACACACACACACACACACACACACACACACACACACACACACACACACACACACACACACACACACACACACACACACACACACACACACACACACACACACACACACACACACACACACACACACACACACACACACACACACACACACACACACACATATACACACATTCACACACACACACACACACACACACACACACACACACAGACACACACACGCAATGAGGTATATTTCACTCCATCCTCCTCTCTTCTTGTTCCTGAACCGTGTCATAAAACACTCCCGATATATATGTCTCTGGGACTGTAGCCAAATAGATAGAGAGAGAGAGCATGAAGAGTGATGAAACACATGGTAAGTTCATTTTCTCTTCTACTTATTTTTCAGACAGAGAGGGTACGTATGCATATAGAGGGTACATATGCATATAGAGGGTACATATGCATATAGAGGGTACATATGCAGATAGAGGGAACATACGTCTTTTGTCTAGAGAGATGAATGTCAAAACTCAGTTTATTAACCGGTTCTGTTTTTACACTCAGCAAAAAAACATTAGAAACACTTCATTTGGTGCATGCTAAAATTAAACAGGTTGCCCCTCCAAGTGTGGAGAAATAGACAACCACATAACACATTTTCTAAATCAGCAACGTTCTGTACACTAAGAATTCCCCACGCACTACGTTTCCTCTTTCTGTCCGGATTTGAAGCACTAGCAGCTGAGAGGACATGGACATGAAATTATAAATCTAGCATGACCGAAATGCTACGCATGAATTTCCATAATGATCAATTCTTCAAGTGAAGAATCCCTTTTATTTCCACCCAAGCCCCATTTCAGAGTGCACGCTCTGTGAGTGTTAGACAAATGAAAGCACTTTTTCCACAGTATAATTCTGATGTGTTATCGCCTTCCATTATGTGAACACGTACCACGCTTACGATGCATGCCGTGAAGGAGGAGAGGAGAGAGAGAGAGAAATAGAAAGAAAAGAGAGAGAGAGAACGAGAGAGAAAGTGATAGAGAAATAGTGCAAGAAAAATGGAGAGAAAAATGAAAGAGGTAGAGAGAGGAATGAGAACGTATACTAACTAGAATAAGAATCCTATCCTCAAGGCAAAGCTAGTTAATATTAAAGTCCATTCATAACCTTTCATAGTGGAAGCCTTTAAAGGGATATTCATCTTGGATGAAGGGAAATATATGTGATGAATTATGGGGACTGCGTCCAATGACCACTTGTAATATACAGTTTAGTTCTGCCTGTACAAGGCGTTCATAAGGGGACAGCACATGCGTTCACACACATGCACATACACACGCATTTACACATGCACATGCATTCACACACATCCATACACCCATACGCATGAACAGTTTCTGTGGAATCTGACCTTTCACATTGATCCAGAGGCCATCCCTCGTCTTCATATTCTATACATCACTCCCTTTTACTCTTTCTTTCCCCCTCTCTCTCTGTCTGTCTGTCTTACTCTATCTCGATAGTTGGTTTGAAGTTAGAAGGTTTGAATCATGCAACATGTTGTTTGAAGTACAGTAGACCCACATAGCTACTGTAGCAAAGCTGTGTGCTGTAAAACCTTGGTAGAGCATGGTTGAAGTAAGGCCTTGTGGTGCTCATGTGATTTGTTATATATTTTTTGGCCTCAGACCAGCCTAAATTCTCAGTTTAAATGTAGTTATTGTGTTTACATTATATCAAGGACCTAGTTATGGCCAGTCATTGTCTTCTTGTCTGAGACCACCAACCTGACGTCTCTGGTACACCTCTGGTAACCCTCTCTTCTCTCCCTTTCCTCCTTCTTTTACAGGGTTGGCCAGCCTCTCTGATTTGGTTATTTGTTTGGTCAACGTCTCATCCACCTTCTCGCCCGCTGGTCCTGTCTGCTTCAATTGGGGTTTTAGGCTGGGTTTCTGTATAGCACTTTGTGACAACTGCTTACGTAAAAAGGGCTTTATAAAATACATTATTATTGTTTATATCATTTTTTTGTTGCATTGTTTGTATATCGTTGTATTTTCAGTTTGTGTGACTGTCCTTGTCTATCAGTGTATCAGGGTTTTGTTACTTGTCATGTTGTGTGTTTTTTGTGGACCCCAGGAAGAGTAGCTGCTGCTTCTGCAAAAGCTAATGGGGCTCTAAATAAACAAATACATTTGATTGATTGATTGTTTTGTCTGGCTATCCTCCTCTGCTCTTCTGTTTGCTGGTTCCCACTCTCCTCCTCTCTCTCTCTCTCTCTCTCTCTCTCTCTCTCTCTCTCTCTCTCTCTCTCTCTCTCTCTCTCTCTCTCTCTCTCTCTCTCTCTCTCTCTCTCTCTCTCTCTCTCTCTCTCTCTCTCTCTCTCTCTCTCTCTCTCTCTCTCTCTCTCTCTCTCTCTCTCTCTCTCTCTCTCTCTCTCTCTCTCTCTCTCTCTCTCTCTCTCTCTCTCTCTCTCTCTCTCTCTCTCTCTCTCTCTCTCTCTCTCTCTCCACCTGGCCATGTCTCCTAAGCTGTTTGACTTGATCTCTAGCAGTTTTGGTTCCTTCCCTTCTTCTCCTCAGAGCAATGGGCTGATCCCTCAAAAGAGCAATACTGCAGCAACAGTAGAAGTGAGTGTAAAAGCATTGGAACAACAGTAGTGGACAGTGTAAAAGCAATAGCACAACAGTAGAGGACAGTGGAAAAGCAATAGCACAACAGTAGAGGACAGTGTAAAAGCATTTGCTTCCTGCTCATCTAGTGGTCTTCCTTTGTTGCTGAGGGAAGGTTCTTGTCCTCAAATAGACAACAGAAGATTGCATTGCCATTTCCCCTCTAGCTCCCCAGGTGTAAGGGCTTAAATGAACTGGACACTTGTAGACCTAGTGATGCAGTTTTCCCCCATGTGGATATATGTATTCCTGTGGCTACTTCTTGTCTGTACCACGTCCACCAGCAATGAAAAACAGAAAGCTTTATCGTGGAGAGTGTTCTCTTGTGTAAGGTTCTTCTGTCCACCCACAGACATATTGATATTCTGCTCCGATCCTATTGATTATGCATGTTCACTGTCTGGTCTGGGCTGGGCCACTGCCCTCCCGAGGCAATCCTAAACTGGATGGTTAATGGGCCTATCTTTATGGCCAAACAGTTCTATTTTTGTTTCATCAGACCAGAGGACATTTCTCCAAAAAGTACGATCTTTGTCCCCATATGCAATTGCAAACTGTAGTCTGGCTTTTTTATTGCGGTTTTGGAGCAGTGGCTCCTTGCGGAGCGGCCTTTCAGGTTATGTCGATATAGGACTTGTTTTACTGTGGATATAGATACTTTTGTACCTGTTTCCTCCAGCATCTTCACAAGGTCCTTTGCTGTTGTTCTGGGATTGATTTGCACTTTTTGCACCAAAGTACGTTTATCTCTAGGAGACAGAACGCGTCTCCTTCCTGAGCGGTATGACGGCTGCGTGGTCCCATGGTGTTTATACTTTTGTACCATTGTTTGTACAGATGAACGTGGTACCTTAAGGCGTTTGGAAATTGCTCCCAAGGATGAACCAGACTTGTGGAGGTCTTGGCTGATTTCTTTTGATTTTCCCATGATGTCAAGCAAAGAGTCACTGAGTTTGAAGGTAGGCCTTGAAATACATCCACAGGACACCTCCAATTGACTCAAATGATGTCAATTAGCCTACCAGAAGCTTCTAAAGCCATGACATAATTTTCTGGAATTTTCCAAGCTGTTTAAAGGCACAGTCAACTTAGTGTATGTAAACTTCTGACCCACTGGAATTGTGATACAGGGAATTATAAGTTAAATAACCTGTCTGTAAACAATTGTTGAAAAAATTGCTTGTGTCATGCACAAAGTAAATGTCCTAACCGACTTGCCAAAACTATAGTTTGTTAACAAGAAATGTGTGGAGTGGTTGAAAAACGAGTTTTAATGACTCCAACCTAAATGTACAGTAGGGAAAAAAAGTATTTAGTCAGTCACCAATTGTGCAAGTTCTCCCACTTAAAAAGATGAGAGAGGCCTGTAATTTTCATCATAGGTACACGTCAACTATGACAGACAAATTGAGAAAAGAAAATCCAGAAAATCACATTGTAGGATTTTTAATGAATTTATTTGCAAATTATGGTGAAAAATAAGTATTTGGTCACCTACAAACAAGCAAGATTTCTGGCTCTCACAGACCTGTAACTTCTTCTTTAAGAGGCTCCTCTGTCCTCCACTCGTTTCCTGTATTAATGGCACCTGTTTGAACTTGTTATCAGTATAAAAGACACCTGTCCACAACCTCAAACAGTCACACTCCAAACTCCACTATGGTCAAGACCAAAGAGCTGTCAAAAGACACCAGAAACAAAATTGTAGACCTGCACCAGGCTGGGAAGACTGAATCTGCAATAGGTAAGCGGCTTGGTTTGAAGAAATCAACTGTGGGAGCAATTATTAGGAAATGGAAGACATACAAGACCACTGACAATCTCCCTCGATCTGGGGCTCCACGCAATATCTCACCCTGTGGGGTCAAAATGATCACAAGAACGGTGAGCAAAAATCCCAGAACTACACGGGGGGACCTAGTGAATGACCTGCAGAGAGCTGGGACCAAAATAACAAAGCCTACCATCAGTAACACACTACGCCGCCAGGGACTCAAATCCTACAGTGCAAGACGTGTCCCCCTGCTTAAGCCAGTACATGTCCAGGCCCGTCTGAAGTTTGCTAGAGTGCATTTGGATGATCTAGAAGAGGATTGGGAGAATGTCATATGGTCAGATGAAACCAAAATAGAACTTTTTGGTAAAAACTCAACTCGTCGTGTTTGGAGGACAAAGAATGCTGAGTTGCATCCAAAGAACACCATACCTACTGTGAAGCATGGGGGTGGAAACATCATGCTTTGGGGCTGTTTTTCTGCAAAGGGACCAGGACGACTGATCCGTGTAAAGGAAATAATGAATGGGGCCATGTATCGTCAGATTTTGAGTGAAAACCTCCTTCCATCAGCAAGGGCATTGAAGATGAAACGTGGCTGGGTAATTCAGCATGACAATGATCCCAAACACACCGCCCGGGCATCGAAGGAGTGGCTTCGTAAGAAGCATTTCAAGGTCCTGGAGTGGCCTAGCCAGTCTCCAGATCTCAACCCATAGAAAATCTTTGGAGGCAGTTGAAAGTCCGTGTTGCCCAGCGACAGCCCCAAAACATCACTGCTCTAGAGGAGATCTGCATGGAGGAATGGGCCAAAATACCAGCAACAGTGTGTGAAAACCTTGTGAAGACTTACAGAAAACGTTTGACATGTGTCATTGCCAACAAAGTGTATATAACAAAGTATTGAGAACCTTTTGTTATTGACCAAATACTTATTTTCCACCATAATTTGCAAATAAATTCATAAAAAATCCTACAATGTGATTTTCTGGATTTTTTTTCCTCATTTTGTCTGTCATACTTGACGTGTACCTATGATGAAAATTACAGGCCTCTCTCATCTTTTTAAGTGGGAGAACTTGCACAATTGGTGGCTGACTAAATACTTTTTTTCCCCACTGTATGTAAACTTCCGACTTCAACTGTACCTTTTCTCCTTAGTCCTTATTTTCTTCCTCCTCCTCCTCTTCTGGATGTATCATGGGATAGCCTGCAGCCACACTAAATTCTGCCCGGCGAATGGAGGTCAGGTGCAGGGAGCCACAGCACAGAACATAAAGTGGCTGATCAATAGGAGCGATTGAATTTGCCTGCTCGCATTAAGCACCACATCTAATACGCCCGAGCTCGTCGATGACCCTGCCATATAATTTCATTATGCTCCAATGTATTACAACCGGCTATGCTAGTTCATTTACATTAAGAAAATCAGTGTTTTCTGCAATCTCTCTCTCTCAATTGGGGGTTTAGGCTGGGTTTCTGTATAGCACTTTGTGACAACTGTAATCAATAATCAAAGTTGGGATGGATTACAGCAGCATTATCCTTCCTCATTATCCTTCCTCAATATTCTCTAGTGTAACGCCACATGGTGTTTTAAAATATAATATGCT
>NC_140019.1:15492723-15650239 GCF_964263955.1 Coregonus lavaretus
AAAAGTGCTGAGCCTAGGGTTGAAAGTGAAAAGGGAACATCTGGGATGCTATTTTCTCCTGTTATAATGTGCTGGTCTCTACACAGTTGAACCACAGTGCTTCAGACCAGGTCTATTACAGTGCTGCAGTACTGTGTCATAGGTCTACCTGTGGCTGTCAACCATTTGGCCTGAATCTCAATGATGGAAGACTGCAGCTCCATAAAGTGATTTGGTGATTACTGCTGCAGTAGATGTATGGTTAGAATTGGGGCTGGTTTTGCTGGCAGTTTGTCTGACAGGGAAGAACCAGTAAAGTTGACAATACAGGGCTATTTGTCACTGTAAGGATGTCAGGTTATTACGGTAATCACAGAAGGTTTCTGTGAAGTTTTACTTTGGGAAACTAAGCTGCACTGACAACCACATCCAGAACAGTTCTTTGAACCGTAGTAACTTGAGGCTGCGAGGACGATTCAGTGAGTCTTCGTCAAATTAGAGAGCAACGAGGCGTGAAAGGAGGCTCGCATTTGACAATGCAATAAGCAGTAGCGGTGCGTGGGTAAAATCACAGAGGAAGCCAAGCCAGAAAAAAAAAGCCATATTACAACCTATGTGTTGTGATAATTGCGTTGTTTGCTCTATAACCTGTTAGTTCATATGCCTTGTGACCGTGATATATAGGCCTAAGGCCGAGACAATAAGAAGACACAATGGCAGAATAAATTAAACCACACATTTGTTTGATCACAAAACCAGAGAGAAACCGATGTCCGGTGAAGTCCACAAAGCATATTGCATGTAACATTTTACATTTAAATGTTTGTCATTTAGCAGACACTCTTATCCAGAGCGACTTACAGTTAGTGAGTGCATACATTTTCACAAACAGTTACATGACCTACAGCATGGTCAAGCAAGTACATTTTTCAGATATTTTCAGGCCAATAAACAACTATTGTTTTAGAACCATGGAGAGTTACGGCAAGTCGTAAAGAAAACAGGAGCTGCCTCTACTATTCCAGCATCATTTCAACTTCAACATTTAAACATCATTAAATCACCTCTGCTTAGTGTAATACAGTGACAACTAAAAGATACCAAAAACGATTTAGTACAATCAACGTAAGCTAAATATGATGTGGCTGTCCATGGTTCTGATTTATGCGTGTGTGTATGTGTGTATGTGTGTATGTGCCTGCGTGCGTGTGCGTGTGTGGAAAAAAGTAGAAAAAATATGTTGACTCACCCTACTTGTAGAGAAAAGCCAATGCCATGATCGTCCTCTCTTTCATGTTGACAAAACGGTCTATCACTCCATCATACAGTACACGCTTTTATTTTTTGTTGTCCTGCTACCTGGCTAAAATACTTGCTCACTAGCCTATCTTCATTTCATGGGCAACGTAAGCTAGTTAACATTAGCCTTCTACATCTAGCTACATATTTAACTTCCATCCTCTTAGGCCAGGGGCACAATGTATACATTTATGGTTGGATCAGAATCAGTGTTATAATCATTGTCCAGTACGGAGAATTAAGTAAAACCACAAGTCCAAATCCCTATCTCCATCCATGGCTAATTTAGGAAAGGGACAATTTTAGCTAGCTAGCTAACCACCGGTGGACAACAACATAATGAGATGTAACAATTCAAGTTGTTTCTGTCAATGACTTATGCTCCCGATGCAATGTGATTGGAGAGAAGCTAAATCAAAACTGGCTTCCCGTGACACCTTTTTTTGATTTGCCAGGACCATTCACAGTTGAGCTCGCTCAGTTTAGCTCATTGCTGATTGGCTATTATTTTATAATTTTTTTATCTAGAGAGGCCAAATGCTCGCTGGCTTCCCTCGCATTCAATGCTATGGGCAGCAACAATGTCATACTCTTTTGGACCAGACAGCATCAGATAGATGGTCTACACGTACAGGGACAGAGGGGTGCTGTTTCGCTTGATCGTATGCTTTCTCCGGTGAGATACATTCAGTCTCTTGCGAATTGAAGGAAAATTATGAATATTTTTGGGAAGCCTGGCTTCCCTTGGCAACCATGAATACAAGCCACTGGCAATAAGTTCATATGGTCAGTGACTTCAATCCTAAACCAGAATGCTTGGCAGAGGAAAGTAAAAACGCCCCCATAGTGTTCTACTTTCATCAGTCAATGAATGACAGCTGCTAGACTCCCTCCCACATTACATAAAAGTTCATAACTCAACTTCATTCACTCAACCGATCCTGTTACCATGGAAACACCCCGCCTCTCTTCACCTTGACGCTCCGCTCTTCTTTTGTACACCTGTCACTCAGGTGCACCTGTCAATCACTCACCTCCAGGTTATTCAGTTGACCTGTGGTTCAGACAGGAAGAAGTCACCATCTGTAGAGAGATGGATCTGATGTTTATCACTGTTTATCACACACCAACATACAGACATGATGTTAAGATACAGAACAGCATGTTTAGGGAAAGGAAAGGAATGATCATGGGACACATTAATAAATATGGAAATTAAATAAAGGTAATAAAGTAATATTATTTAAGCTCATACTGAGCCATGAGGCCTTGTGTCTGTGTCGGTTTCTACAGTATGCATGGATGTACAACTGTTGTAACAATACACTGTTTCTTTCTTCTAAGCCCTGCAAATGAACATGAATGACTGACTGAGGAAAGGCATCATTACTATTCCGGGCACATTCGTTGACAAACAGCCTTCTCCAAAAACCTTGGCGCATAATAAGATGTGAAATATAATAAGCAGAGGCAATTTCTAAATCTATTTTTTTCTCTCTTTCTCCCTCTCTCTCTTTCTCTCTCCCTCCTTCTCAATCCCTTCTCTCCCTCTCTCTTCAACTGGTCTTTCTCTCCTTCCTTCTCATCATGTTTTTGTTTTATCCATGCAAACATTATTTCTATCAGACGGGTGTCCTTCGGCTCCTTCATTCAGAACACTGACGTCTATGAATAGTTCTCTTCTCATGCTCACCCATCTGACAATATCAAAATAAAGGAAAGGCAATTTGTGATTTTACAAGAATTTTGGATGTTTTTTTACCCCCTTAGATTACAGAGAATTATGTCATATTTTCCGTGATAGACAACGATCTTTCAACTGAAAGAGTTCTCACTTCTTGAAGTTTTCTGTACAAAAGGAGAGAGAAAAATGCTGAAAATAAAGAAAGAGCATACACAAAATGTGATTTGGTGGCATAGTAAATCTTAAGGTTCTAACTTTTTTCAGGAGTGTGATTACAGGAGTACACCCACACTGCCCCACTCTGAGAGAGAGACGCTAGGGTAATTGACTTGCATTTGCGTGATTGTGTGTGTGTGTGCGAGACAGTGTTTGTGAGAGAGTGTGAGAGTAAAAGATATAGAGAGACTGTGTGTGTGTATGTAGTCCTTGTGATTGATGTGTTGAACTCAAAGACCTCGAGTCTACAGCATCAGATTTTGTAGTAGGTCGTTAGACACCACATTAACTAATGTCTTACTACCTTTAGGCACAGGTAAGTACCGGTTTTAAGGTCCATGTCGGAATTAATCCAAAACTACTATCTGTGTCATTGCCTGGTACCACTCCTAAATCAAGTTACCCACACCGCCCACAGTTGCCCTCTAGTGAACACAGACAATTGGATGATTGGCCTACTGTGAACTCAGATGATTGGTCTACAGTTTCATTATGGACGGCCAGTAGAACCCTGTTGTGTCGGCTCCTCGTCCCCCAGGGGCCCTCCTGATGCCAGCTCCCAGCTGCTGGGGTATTATGTCTTATAAAAATTGATGTGTTCTCAAATAACGCACAGGAGGGGTACAGGGGGGCGGCACAAGGAGAGACGAGGGCAGCCGAATCGCGTTACCACCCTGTTATCGACCGCTGCAGGCCGGGCTGGCCAAGCTCGTCTTCCAGCGGTAGACACAACGTGAATAAAGCGTTTGCAGAACCATTCCTCCGAGATTAGGATCTGTGTGCTGGAAAAAAGAGAGGAACGGCTTTCCAGTATATTGGTGAATATATTCGTATCTGCAAGGCGTTACAATCCGGGAAAATAGCTTTCCATCATAATGTCTTCTCGTTCATGTTTTGTAGAATAAGCACAGACGCGGGGATCTCTAAACATTTATTATCAACCCTCTGGAAGGCAAAAACATCAGATAGAAGATGGAAGCAGAGGTTAAAGTTCTCCATCACTGCGACGGATTTCCTTAATATGGATTCTGGAAAGGTCATTTTTGAGATCTGAAATTAAAATCTTGGTGGGATGGTTTGGCAATGACACAGCCTAATATAGACAGAAGCATGTCTGTTCTACAAAATATATTCCCAAATAAATGTATTCTCAAATATTTTATTTTCTCTGTTATGCTGTGTGCACTGAACTGACATGCGTGATTGTTGATGACACTGATGTTCAGATAAAAGGAATGAAATACACACTACAGCAGCACCCAACTCAGACAGTGGTGTGTAGCCTACTGTAGCTGCTGGTAAAAAGTAATTCAAAGCCTATACTTTATCGCTCAGGATGGAACTTTCCAGTGCTACAAATATTTTCCATGTAACGTTGTTATTAAAACAAAATCAGACAATCCCATAGTGGAATAGTTTACCTATTTACCTAGTCAGCTTGTTGTTATGTGTTCTATGCAACATAAATATTTATCTCGAGGCACATTGAAGTTGCGCGAGCCATAGGAAGGAAACATGTATTCTGACAAGCAGTCAATGCACAACAATTCTTCATGCAATCAGGGGAAAACATTTTTGAAAGCAGTTTTGACAAATTTGTTTTGAAATTAGTTTGTTAAAAATAAGAGGGGGATCCTGGTTTTACATTGCTACTACATTTATTTCTCTACTCCTTCAATTGCTCACGTCATCATTTTACAAATGCAGTTTTACAACCAGAGTTTCAACCATGGTTTAGGCAAATCTGCTCAACAGAGCTATTAAAGGGGCAATGTCATCTTAAAAGGGCAATGACATACTTTGTAATAGGAACAAATTATTTATATATTCATATTTATAATACAATTATTATCATTATAAATAATAATAACAATCAGGATTTTGTGTCCAATGGGGTAAATGCAGATGGACAAACCCCATGCTTCAGCCTATGTACATTTTATAGTCACTATGCTTCATCAGTTGGGCTACAGATGATCATTCGTATTACTACTCTGCATAGGCTATATGCATGGTCCAATATGTTAAAATCATTTTAACAGAATTTTTACTAATATGTTATTGGGCCCATTTCTGGAAGTGGAAATTATGTTTTAGATGGTGTTAGCATCATTTTGTTTTCTTACATTTAGTAGAATGGCTTTTAAAAAAGTTACCAGAACTGAGCTTCTCAGTCCTTCTACATAAAAATGATCCCGGGGAGGACCCCGGACCCCCTAACGAAAGGGACTGGAATTGGTCAAACTCTCAGTTTAATACATGTACAAAATTATTCTCTTTACCTAAAAGCATGATGGTCATGACTTTTTTAAATGAAAGGGGAGGTTAACTTTGATTCCAAGATGGCATAGCAATGTGGTCGTGGATTATGTCCTCGTGTAAATAGCCTGTTTCTTTGTATTTTTTTTGTATATATTTCTCTATCTCACGTTCCATCCTTAACTAAATATACTTTCCTGCAACCCGCCTCACCCAATGTGGAACGGATTCTATTATTTCTTCATACCTTTTATCAAGAACCCACGGCTTAAACTAGCCAGCTAGCAAGCTAACTAGCTACTTGCTATTAGCTATTGCTATTAGCCACCGTTAGCGGTCTTCACCACTGTCCGTGGCCTGCACTATCTACCAGCCAGCTCTAGCCTGGACAATTATCGGCCAGTCTGCAAAGCGTGCTATCGACCCAGAGCATTTCGGATTTTCTGCCGGAATCACTGAATCACTGGACCTTAACACCGGATCATCACAACTAGCTAGCTGCAACCGAATGGATGATGTTGTTGGCTAATCACCACTAATCACCACTTGTCCCAAAGCTAGCACCAGTTAGCCTTGCGCTAGCCTCGAGCCAGGCCCATCTCCCGGCTATCCACCTCTCTGTCAACCGGACGGGACCTCCTAGTGTCGACAGAAATTTGCATCCTGTAGCACTAACTCCAAACAGTTTTGGGACATTGTAAAGTCCATGGACAATAAAAGCACCTCCTCCCAGCAACCCACTGCACTGAGGCTAGGAAACACTGTCACCACCGATAAATCTATGATAATCGAGAGTTTCAATAAGCATTTTGCTACGGCTGGCCATGCTTTCCACCTGGCTACCCCTACCCCGGCCACCAGCTCTGCACCCTCCGCTGCAACTTGCCCATGCCCCCCTGTTCAACCTCTCTTTCGTATCGTCTGAGATCCCCAGAGATTGGAAAGCTGCCGCGGTCATCCCCCTCTTCAAAGGGGGTGACACTCTAGATCCAAACTGTTACAGACCTATATCCATCCTACCCTGCCTTTCGAAAGTATTTGAAGGCCAAGTTCACAAACAGATCACCGACCACTTCGAATCCCACTGTACCTTCTCCGCTATGCAATCTGGTTTCCGAGCTGGTCATGGGTGCACCTCAGCCACGCTCAAGGTCCTAAACGATATAATAACCGTGATTGATAATAGACAGTACTGTGCAGCCGTCTTCATCGACATGGCCAAGGCTTTTGACTCTGTCAATCACCGCATTCTTATTGGCAGACTAAATGGCCCTGTGTAGCTCAGTTGGTAGAGTATGGCGCTTGCAATGCCAGGGTTGTGGGTTTGATTCCCACGGGGTGCCAGTATGAAAATGTATGCACTCACTAACTGTAAGTCACTCTGGATAAGAGCGTCTGCTAAATGACTAAAATGTAAATAGCCTTGGTTTCTCAACTGACTTCCTCACCTGGTTCACCAACTACTTTTCAGATAGAGTTCAATGTGTCAAATTGGAGGGCTTGTTGTCTGGACCTCTGGCAGTCTCTATGGGGGTGCCACAAGGTTCAATTCTCGGGCCGACTCTATTCTCTGTGTATATCAATGATGTCGCTCTTGCTGCTGGTGACTCTCAAATCCACCTCTATGCAGATGACACCATTTTGTATACATCTGGCCCTTCATTGGTCACTGTGTTAACAAACCTCCAAACGAGCTTCAATGCCATACAACACTCCTTCTGTGGCCTCCAACTGCTCTTAAACGCTAGTAAAACTAACTGCATGCTCTTCAATCGAACGCTGCTTGCACCCGCCCACCCGACTAGAATCACTACTCTCGGCGGGTCTGACTTAGAATATGTGGACAACTACAAATACCTAGGTGCCTGGTTAGACCATAAACTCTCCTTCCAGACTCACATTAAGCATCTCCAATCCAAAGTTAAATCTAGAATCGGCTTCCTATTTCGCAACAAAGCCTCCTTCACTCATGCTGCTAAACATGCCCTCGTAAAACTGACTATCCTACCGATCCTTGACTTCGGCGATGTCATTTACAAAATAGCTTCCAACACTCAACTCAGCAAATTGGATGTAGTCTATCACAGTGCCATCCGTTTTGTCACCAAAGCCCCATATACTACCCACCATTGTGACCTGTACGCTCTCGTTGGCTGGCCCTCACTACATATTCGTTGCCAAACCCACTGGCTCCAGGTCATCTATAAATCACTTCTAGGCAAATCCCCACCTTATCTTAGCTCATTGGTCACCATAGCAACACCCACCCGTAGTATGTGCGCCAGCAGGTATATCTCACTGGTCATCCCCAAAGCCAACACCTCCTTTGGCCACCATTCCTTCCAGTTCTCTGCTGCAAATGACTGGAACGAACTGCAAAAATCTCTGAAGCTAGAGACGCTTATCTCCCTCATTAACTTTAAGCATCAGTTGTCAGAGCAGCTTAACGATCGCTGTACCTGTACACAGCCCATCTGTAATTAGCCCACCCAACTACCTCATCCCCATATTGTTATTTACATTGTTATTTATTTTGCTCATTTGCACCCCAATATCTCTATTTGCACATCATATTCTGCACATCTATCACTCCAGTGTTAATACTAAATTGTAATTATTTTGCACTATGGCCTATTTTTTTCCTTACCTCCATAACTTACTACATTTGCACACACTGTATATATATTTTCTATTTTCTATTGTGTTATTGACTGTACGTTTTTGTTTATTCCATATGTAACTCTGTGTTGTTGTTGCTTTTATTGCACTGCTTTGCTTTATCTTGGCCAGGTCGCAGTTGTAAATGAGAACTTGTTCTCAACTGGCTTACCTGGTTAAATAAAGGTGAAATAAACTTGGCCCAAGACAACCGATCTGAGATCGACTTAAGTTTCAGTGATGGGATTTTATTAGTTGCTTTAACCCCTGTGCAAGCTAATGTGATGTTGACAGAGGCTTTGCCTTCTTCAAATATATTCTTCCACGCACTCACAATTGTAGCACTCACAATTGAAACCGGAAAAGCCAAAAGGAAAAAGAAAACAAATAGAATTTCCCATATTTGTTTAGTTTTATCCACTTCTAATCTATCCTTGGGGTTGCTGGTTGTAGTTCTGTGGATGAGAGCGCCTGCTATGATATTGAATCCAGCCATATCCCTACTTGGGCCTGCAGATATAGTCCAGCGAAATCAGAGGCTTAAGTAAAATATCCAGGTCTAATCACAGGTTTCTCTTCTGTAAACATCGATCCCACTCGTCTAACACTTGTATAAAAGCAAGAGCTTTTACATTTGGTGTTGTTTTTGATGTAACAAAAGAGCGGTTCAAAGGTAAGTGAATTGCATTGATCCCTCAGGGCCCAAGAGAGAGGTAAAGAGAGAGAGCGGGAGAGAGAGCCATAACCTTACTCTTTTTATATCATCTTTCATTTTTTTACTGGAAGTGAGAGTGGAGTGGACTGAAGTGTACAGTAAAAAAGCGAGGGGTGGGAGTGATGAGAGAAGAGGAGGAGAATGGAGAAGAGTGCCCTTAAGCACATGGCAGCGCTTGTTCTTTCTGTTTTTATTTAAAGCATGAATCCGCAGGTCGTGGGCACCCCTATACCGCCCCACTTCTTGTGAAGTGTTTTCACTTTGAACAAAACAAGGGGGTTGAGCCCTGAGCCGCCTTGGGCTGGCCTTCTGGGCAAGGTGTATGTCTTTGTGCTAATCCCTCCTACTCTAATGACCCTGCTGCCTGCTGCCCTGGAGCTAGAAAGGAAGTGAAAGGTACTTACAAGCTAAAGTTACAGCCACCAGAAACAAACACAGAGCAGACGAAGCCAAAAAGCTAGCTAGCTTGCTAACTTATTTGCAGATACTGTCAGTGTCCTGGTAGCGGGGACAAGATTATCAAGCGTCATTCTCGGTTCTTGGATCTGAATCAACTCGACCCCAAAAGGGAAAAAGTAGCAAGAAAAAGACTACTAATGACCAATCCAGAAACCAGATAAACATTGGAATCCATTTTGAAAGGTGGAAGAGTGAAGTCTAAATGGCCACCTTTCTCATGGACTGGTAGGTAAGGGACTGTATGTTATTTATAATGAGGGATACCTGGAAACAATCTGACCACTCTGAAATACAAATGGATGGTCCTCCCTTCAGTAAAAAATATTTTTACCGACCCTCACTGAACACTTAAAAGAAAAAGTGACCCTCCCCTCACCATTATAATAAAAGCACTGCATGAATCTATCATCTTATTTCCGCTCCGAGAAAAATAGCCTTTTATGAACGCTTTCCATGCAATTCTACGTCATTTTACATGACTGCAGACAAGCAGAATATTTTTTTATACCACAACAGAGCATAACAACGAATGAGCATATGATGTAGCACCAGAGAGGTTTTGATTTCTATACAGGCTATTGTTAAAAAAGAGGATAGTCTGAGTTTGGAACAGTGCTAAAGTTGTCTATTAACTGTAAAAATGTTGCACAACAGAACCAGTAACTGAAGTATCTGATCATCAATGAAAAGCCTTTTTTTTTTTACTCAGCAGCCGCATATAATCAGGTAGGCCTATATACACTTGTAACTTTTTTTTCACTTTCTTTTATTCATTTTTATTCCATGATATTTTTTTTTTTTTTTTTTTTTTTTTTTTTTTCGGGGGGATGGATCAGCTTAATATTGCAGATAGATTGTATCTTCTATCAATGTAATTGTCTGCATCACTTCCAATCCCCCATGTTTATTTTTATTTTTTATATATATATATTCCCCTTTATTACTTTTCAACCCCACCATCCTTTCCCTACTTGGAGTAAATTAGTGAACAACAACGCCCAGACCTCTACTTCCGGTCTATACTTACTATCTACACCTTATGGACAGAGTTAATTTTACAATAATTCTATATCTATATATATATATTCCATGATATTGTTGTTACAAAATAGATTTGTGATTAGGGCATGGGAATATAAGAGCATCTGCTAGGCTAAATGCTTAGCTCACCTCATGATCCTCAAACCAAAGACTGGCCAAACTTTTTTGTTTCATTATTATTTAATTTTAAGTAATAATTGTTTATTTAATTTAATTTTATACAGCCTAAATGCAAAATGTATAGGCATGTTGTTGAAGTTTTGAGCGCCCCTGCCAGCCTGTAGCGTGTCACATGGTTCACAATTTATTTCTTAAATGGCAGGCTATAGCCTTGAAATAATAATAATGTAGCCTAAATAGTTCCTTCTTAGGCTACCTGGCTTGCTCCTGACTGATTTAGAGTTAGTATGTTGTTAAATAGCCTGTTGAAATGTCGAATGTCAATTGATAGTGACAGACTCACACATTACTTCCCAAGCAAAGTACATTTTTGGTCTCCTCGGCTATAGAAGGTTGTAGCGCAGCCTCAGAATGTCATAGAGACAAACCAAAGATATCCTAAATGCATCGGAGTCACTGGCGTACCAGACACCCCTGCAACCCCCGCAGCGCGGGGGGCCCATGAGCTCTGGCGGCATCAAGGTCTATTTTCTTTAATTTAATAAATACTTTTGACAGTAACCCTATGAAAAGTCATTCATAAACCTTTTTAATTTCCGTATGTACTATGAAGCTAAGTGTTTGTTTCTTGGGCTTCAGGAATGTGACTGAAAAAGTGCTGGGTTATGTTTTTAGCTTACAAACCCCAACACTGTAAGAGAAGTAAGGAATGCTGTATGCATTTTTTGTTATGCTTTGTGATTCAATAATTAATTTGTCGGTAATCGCTCAAAAGAGCTATGTTTGCCTGTTAAGCACATTGCCTGCCTATATACATCATTGATTCCTACCTAGTGTTAACTACCCACCAGAATGACTGAATATCCAGCGTGGTCAGTCAAGTAAACAATGGCTCATCTGCATTACATATTGGTGAAATTAATATACAATTACATTGAATTAGAATCAATACTATGAAAACTTGGTTTGGAAAGGCCATTGACACTTGCGCTAATAAGTGATTTCAATACATTTCAGGGATATTTTTTATTTTTCTCTCCCATCAGCATCGACACTGCTGGAGTAACAGAACCATGGATGACATGGACTACTTGATGCATGATTTTTTTTTTTACTGACCACATCAATCTCTGTTAATTCACAATTAAAGGTAAAAGTGACAGTAAAAAAAAAATGGGACAATTACAATGACAACTGAACAATTGTGGAACTTAAATAAAAGACATATCAAAGGCAGGACCTATACAGCTAGCTACCAGCTCCCAGGAAAAAAGTATATATGGTGCCGGAGCGGATCACGGAAGGAGGGCTGTACTCGCCACACACAGCAGCTTGGAATGACGACCCTGTTGCCAAGTCCCACACCTCCATCTTGTGAATTGAAATAATGAGAAATAAAGTTGATTTGGTTGGTTTCTGATGTAGCAGGTAGAACATCACATTAACACAATGCTGATGGCGAGGCATGGAGCGCAGTGGCGGTCAGTACCGTTTCAGATGAGGGAGGACGATTGTTTGTTTTAATGAGCATGGCCTTATTTCTATTACAGCATGTTGGATAACTGTCATTCATATTCCATTCACCCAGATCAATGTAACAGCGATAGGTTTAGGCTTCTACATGATACTCCAATTTTCCCTATACCCTTCATGAGGTTGCTACAACCTAGCCTGTGAATTAAAGTTTACAACGTAGGTGCACACATGTCGATATTTTTTTTTTGAGGTGACAGTGACAGTGACACATGGACAGACAGTGACACATTCAATACTGCCTTACACACTCTTGCCAGCATCTAGCTGATGTAGGGTGTAATCATTAGTACAACAGTTACAAAGAAGAGTTTCTATTGGACAAATTCAGGTGTGTTTATCCCCTTTTCATTTCGTTTGCTTCCTTTTATGAAAAGTTTTCAACAGAATCGGCGGAATGAATACACCCCTGATCACGCGTAACACAGTTACATTTTAGTCCTTTAGCAGACGCTCTTATCCAGAGCGACTTTAGAGTTAGTGAGTGCATACATTTTTCATACTGGCCCCCCATGGGAAACAAACCCACAACCCCGGCGCTGCAAGCGCCATGCTCTACCAACTGAGTTACAGGGGACACCACTTGCATAGCAGTCACATTGTATTCCTTCTCGCATCTAGGCGCTCTCCTCCTCTCACCTTTTCCCTTTGCTTGTGGACTTCAATGCACAACACATCAGCTGTATGTGACCAGGCGAAAAAAAACTTTCCAAGCCAAACCATATCATAACCGCTACACATAGCCTACATCGTTCTCACCATATTAGCTAAAGTAACATCATAGTCAACATAGCTAATAGACCTAATGCGTTAGTAAACCAGCTACAATCATGCGGTAACGTGACAGTGTACAGTCAGTAAGCAGTTTAGCACTTACACCGGCAGGCCCCGTGGCAATAAATTAGTAAAACCAAAGCTTACCTTGACTTGGAAGAGTTCTCTATCTTGCTTCTCCTTCATTTTTTGAAGAAATTAATTTGTTCAAAACTGTTCAACTATTGTCTTTCTCTCTCTTTGAGTCAACTACTCACCACATTTCATGCACTGCAGTGCTAGCTAGCAGTACTAGATTAATTATCTGATCCTTTGATTGGGTGAACAACATGTCAGTTAATGCTACAAGAGCTCTGATAGGTTGGAGGACGTCCTACGGAAGTTGTCAAACTTACGGTATAAGCCTATAGAAGGGGGTGAGAACCATGAGCCTCTTAGGTTTTGTATTGAAGTCAATGTACCCAGAGGAGGATGGAAGCTAGCTGTCCTCCGGCTACACCATGGTGCTACCCTACAGAGTGCTTTTGAGGCTACTGTAGACCTGGATTGCAAAACAGCGTATTTTAATCAATTATTTGGTGACATTAATATATTTAGTATAATTTTCTCTAAAAAGGATAACTTTCTTAATGTTTTACAATTTTTATTTTTATGAAATTCAGTGAGGAGGATGGTCCTCCCATTTCTTCCATCCAACAGGTCCAAGTTATCCTGTGCATTATAGGTTGACATTGGGAAAACATGAAACAAATTGTTATTTCAATAGTACACGGTACAATGCAATGTCATATTCACAAGTATACCCCACCATTTCCTGTGCATATAACTTTGATTTGATAATATAATATTGATGGAATATGAGTACTTTATTGTGAGAACGTACGCACCGTTTATGAATTCAACCACCTCATCTTCTTCAATGCTCTCCAGGGTTGTGAATCACTAGCAATGCTCTGTTGACTATAGATAAATCATGGGTGGAAGGACATTACTACCAAATAAATCAGTATAACAACAGTGTCCTTTAAATACATAGGATGTGGTGTAACCAGTGTAACATGTGTCATGCTAATGTTGCCATCCTATTACTTGATGGCCCATAATCCACCAATATGTCATGCAGATGAGCCATTGTTTACTTTTGGCTGACCACATTGGATATTCATTGTCCTTCAAGTTGAGCAGTTCACAATAGTAATCAATGCCATGCTATACAGGCAATGTGCTCAACAGGCAAACATAGCTTCATATAGCTAACTATTTTGGTCGATTACCAACCAAATAATTATTGAATCACAAAGCATAACGAAACATTCCATAGCACTTCTTTTAGTGTTGATTTTTCCACAACCACAACTTCTACAACCTCAGTTCCCTCAAAATCAGACTGTCTCCACAAATATCTTCCTGAGAAATTGTCAGGATAAACGTGTATGCGGTGAACGAAGTCAAGCGCAGGACACCGAGAGACTGGCAGATGTACTTCACTAATAAACGTAATGAAAAGTACAAAACAACAAAACCTCCAAAACAGGGAGGAACAATAATCGCAATATACAGTCCTGCCGAAAACAAACAGAGAACAATCACACACAACAAACGAATGACAGACAGGGGTTATAAAGGGAAACCATCAACACTAATCGGAAACAGGTGTACACAAAGCAGACCAATCTAGATGATTGCTGAAACCTAGATCGGTGGCAGCTAGTATTCCGGGGACGACGAACGCCGAAGCCTGCCCGAGCAAGGAGGAGGAGCAGCCTCGGCTAAATCCGTGACAGAAATACATTTTTGTGTGATGTTACTGTGCCAAATTCTATAGCTAGATGCATTTTTTGGGGTGGTCCTTGGACGAAAATGCTGTTGACCACCTAACTAGCTAGCATTATCATCTATAAACCAAAAAATCTGCATATCTAACTTTCGCTAATGTTACCTAGTTGAAATAAAGGCATTGGGAGTTTATACAGTGTAGCTAGCTACATGATGTTATCGTTAGATTCATTTGAGTACAAAACAGTCCGAATACAGAAGATGTTTGCTAGTTAGCTAAGTAGCCGTGTTAGCTAGCTTGAACTTTGAACACACTAAGTTTAGCAGCTAACGTAGCTAGCAGGCTAAAAACACAACCCAACACTTACAGTGCCTTGGGAAAGTATTCAGACCCCTTGACTTTTCCCACATTTAGTTACGTTACAGCCTTATTCTAAAATGGATTAAATAAATACAAATCCTCAACAATCTGCAAACAATACCCCATAATGACAAAGCAAAAAAAGCCAAGACAATGCCGGAATGGTTTTGAGTCTCTGAATATCCTTGAGTGGCCCAGCCAGAGCCCAGACTTGAACCAAATCTAACATCTCTGGAGAGACCTGAAAATAGCTGAGCAAGCAAAGCTCCCCATCCAACCTGACAGAGCTTGAGAGGATCTGCAGAGAGGAATGGGAGAAACTACCCAAATACAGGTGTGCCAAGCTTGTAGCGTCATACCCAAGAAGACTCAAGGCTGTTATCACTACCAAAGGTGCTTCAACAAAGTACTGAGTAAAGGGTCTGAATACTTACATAAATGTCATTTCTAAATACCTGTTTTTGCTTTGTCATCATGGGGTATTGTCTCTCTCTCTCTCGCTCTCTCTCTCTCTTTGTCTCCCCTCTCTCTCTCCCTCCTCCCTCTCTCTCTCTATCTTCCCCCCCCCCTCTCTCTCTGTCCCCTCTCACTCTCTCTATCTCCAGCCCCTCTCTTTCTTTGTTCACCGTCTAGCCCTCTCTTCTGCCCTCTTTTTCATCCCTCTCTCTTCCCTTCTTTTTCATTCCACGACTAGCTCTCTCTTTCTTAGTTTCTCACACTAGTCAGTGTCTCTGTACCACCCCCTCTCCCCCTCTTTTCTGTGCTGTAGTCTGCTTTCTGCCTTCCTCTGTATGGTACGGTGATAATAACAGTAATCTACATGATGGTAATGAACAGGAGACCTCTCTCTCTCTCTCTCTCTCTCTCTCTCTCTCTCTCTCTCTCTCTCTCTCTCTCTCTCTCTCTCTCTCTCTCTCTCTCTCTCTCTCTCTCTCTCTCTCTCTCTCTCTCTCTCTCTCTCTCTCTCTCTCTCTCTCTCTCTCTCTCTCTCTCTCTCTCTCTCTCTCTCTCTCTCTGGTTTGGCCTCAGGCCAGTAATTGTGAGCAGAGCCTGCTGAGCATCTGGTACATGCCATTGGCTTGGGCTAGTGTAAGAGTGGGTGTTGGGCCTGTTTGCCTGCTCACGGCCTGGGCGTATGTGTGACTTTCATGTTGAGGCCCTCTTTGTGGGAGTGGGGGGCTTGGGGTGGGTAGGAGGGGCATAGGTCTGATCTGAGGGGGCCTAAATGGGGTGTAGGCATGGTTGAATTGGGGGGGAGTTAATTGGTGGGGGTGGGGGTGTAGATGTGGTTGATGGTGCTGTGGTCTGGATGTAGGTCCTCTCTGCGGGGGTCCTCTATGTGTAGGTCCTGGGGGGGGGGTCCCGCAGGTCTAGGAGAGTGTCTCGCTGGTCTGGGCGGGGTGTCTGTTGATCTGTTGCTCCTGTGTGAGGTGTTGGGTCTGCGGTTGAGGGCGATATCCTTTAGGGTCCGGGCGAAGGTGGGCACTGCTGCCTTGTATAGGTGGACCTGGTCATAAAGGCTGTTCATATCCAGGGTGGAGTGGTGGGCCAGGTAGACATTTGGTTTTGATGCATAGTCACGGGAAATACTTGCGTTTACCCGCTGTATGGTAGCAGGGTCAAAGTATTTTCGTGGTAACAGGGTTGAGATAACCATTTGTGCGTTGGGGAAAGTAGAAGAAGCTTTTTCTATCACTCCCTTGAGTGATGTGGCCACCCTTTCCTGCTGTGTTCTCAGGTCGTTTGTGCCTGTGTGTATTATTATGTGGCTGGGTGATCCTAGTCGGTCCTCAGACAGAAGGTCTACGGCGCGCTGGGTGTTTGGACACCAGAGTTTAGACACTGTGTGTTTTGGAAAATTTTTATTTTCTTGTACAGTGGGGGAAAAGTGTATTTAGTCAGCCACCAATTGTGCATTTTCTCCCACTTAAAAAGATGAGAGAGGCCTGTAATTTTCATCATAGGTACAAGTCAACTATGACAGACAAAATGAGAAAATAAATTCCAGAAAATCACATTGTAGGATTTTTAATGAATTTATTTGCAAATTATGGTGGAAAATAAGTATTTGGTCACCTACAAACAAGCAAGATTTCTGGCTCTCACAGACCTGTAACTTCTTCTTTAAGAGGCTCCTCTGTCCTCCACGCGTTACCTGTATTAATGGCACCTGTTTGAACTTGTTATCAGTATAAAAGACACCTGTCCACAACCTCAAACAGTCACACTCCAAACTCCACTATGGCCAAGACCAAAGAGCTGTCAAAGGACACCAGAAACAAAATTGTAGACCTGCACCAGGCTGGGAAGACTGAATCTGCAATAGGTAAGCAGCTTGGTTTGAAGAAATCAACTGTGGGAGCAATTATTAGGAAATGGAAGACATACAAGACCACTGATATCCTCCCTTGATCTGGGGCTCCACGCAAGATCTCACCCCGTGGGGTCAAAATGATCACAAGAACGGTGAGCAAAAATCCAGAACCACACGGGGGGACCTAGTGAATGACCTGCAGAGAGCTGGGACCAAAGTAACAAAGCCTACCATCAGTAACACACTACGCCGCCAGGGACTCAAATCCTGCAGTGCCAGATGTGTCCCCCTGCTTAAGCCAGTACATGTCCAGGCCCGTCTGAAGTTTGCTAGAGTGCATTTGGATGATCCAGAAGAGGATTGGGAGAATGTCATATGGTCAGATGAAACCAAAATATAACTTTTTGGTAAAAACTCAACTCGTCGTGTTTGGAGGACAAAGAATGCTGAGTTGCATCCAAAGAACACCATACCTAATGTGAAGCATGGGGTGGAAACATCATGCTTTGGGGCTGTTTTTCTGCAAAGGGACCAGGACGACTGATCCGTGTAAAGGAAAGAATGAATGGGGCCATGTATCGTCAGATTTTGAGTGAAAACCTCCTTCCATCAGCAAGGGCATTGAAGATGAAACGTGGCTGGGTCTTTCAGCATGACAATCCCAAACACACCGCCCGGGCAACGAAGGAGTGGCTTCGTAAGAAGCATTTCAAGGTCCTGGATTGGCCTAGGCAGTCTCCAGATTTCAACCCCATAGAAAATCTTTGGAGGGAGTTGAAAGTCCGTGTTGCCCAGCGACAGCCCCAAAACATCACTGCTCTAGAGGAGATCTGCATGGAGGAATGGGCAAAAATACCAGCAACAGTGTGTGAAAACCTTGTGAAGACTTACAGAAAACGTTTGACCTGTGTCATTGCCAACAAAGGGTATAGAACAAAAGTATTGAGAAACTTTTGTTATTGACCAAATACTTATTTTCCACCATAATTTGCAAATAAATTCATTAAAAATCCTACAACGTGATTTTCTGGATTTCTTTTTCTCATTTTGTCTGTCATAGTTGACGTGTACCTATGATGAAAATTACAGGCCTCTCTCATCTTTTTAAGTGGGAGAACTTGCACAATTGGTGGCTGACTAAATATTTTTTTTCCCCACTGTATGTATTTCCCGTTTGAGTCCATAAGGAGTACAATCTGTGGTTTATGTATGTCCTCAGTGGGTGTGGGGGGGTCGTCATGAGGGCTATCAGGGTGTCTGACTGGGGGGTTGCTCAGAGGGGTTGGGATCCCCTGGGCTTGGGGTTCTTCATTTGTTTGTCTGTGTGTGATGTCGAGGCTATGGTCAGGGTCTAGGGTGTACTGTTCTGCTGCGGTGTCGAGACTTTGGCCAGGATCTGAGGTGGGCTGTTCTGCTGGCTTCTCTGCGGGGGTGGCCAGCTCTCTAATGGGTTGTTCTATGTCACCCGTCATCGTTCTCACCTTCTCCTCCAGCACTCTGATCCTCTAGTGCTCTGTTCTTCGCCTGCTCTTGCTCTTTCTCCTGTTGATGTTGTCTCACCACAGTCCAGAGTGCAGACATGTCTCTCTCCACCTCCAGCTCTCCAGGTCTAGTTAAGGGGGTGTTGTTGTGCTGGACTGTTGTCTGGGTCTGTGCTGACTGGAATGTGTTCACCTGCTGTTCCAGCTCCACCTGCCTTACCTCCAGCTGGGTGAATGTATCCTTCATTTCAATGAGGGAGTTACTAGTACTCTGTGCTGGGAAGTTGAATTTCTGCTTGGGGTTGCTCTGTGGGGTTATTTAATGAAGAGGTCTGGTCTGACCCGCTCGGGGTAGGGGTATCTTTCTCAAGGGAGAGCTTCTCCTGCTGAGCTATTTCTTTGATTAGGTGAAAGTCCAGCTGGAACTGTTTGGTGTTGCCTTGAACCAAAACGGTTTCAGATTTATAGAGATTAATATTAGACGACTCAGAGTCCTCGTTGTCCAGTATCCTGAGTTTCCACCCGTCGCTAACACCCCCCCTTTTAACAGAGGGGTATTGTGCTAGTATAGCACTGTGCCATGCCAGGGGATGGTCTGTGTGGAAGATAAGGTTGCTTATGTTCCCATTTTTATACAAATCAGCAAAAAGTGTCTCCTGCTTCCCCAAAATAAGTTTCAATTTGTACTCTTTTCGTGTCTTGTCGTTTTTTACATTCAGAGGGTACTGTATTTTAATGACCTCTGAACAGTGGGGGGGGGGGGGGGGGGTGCTTCTAAGGCCTCTCCATTTGGTTGGGGTAGACTCTACGACTCTCCTGCCATTGTTGGGCTCAGGGGCTTTGACACCTCTCACTTCACACGTCAGTGCTAATTGCAATTGTATCTCTTTGTACAAGCAAGCTTAAGCTTGGTAGCCTTAGCATTCAGTCCTTATAAAATAAAATATATCATTGTAATGTATTTTTTCTTCTTGGTTTTTGAAAGTGAAAAATAGCTTCATACTAAACATTACTCACTCAGTTCCAGGTTGGATGGTGTTTTCAGTCAGGTTTCAGTTTGGGAATAGTCATCCTTGGTAGTAGAAAGTTTTCCAGGTAATTCCGTCCAAAATCAGATTGTAGGTTTGGAGTTTTGGTTTGGAATGAAGGTTATGTTATGGAGGGTAACATCCTGTATATGTCCCTGCCAAAAAATCCTACTTTATCTAACTCTAAATCTATATTTTTTTGTAAAAAATGCAGGACCAATGTCTTTGAGCTCTCTCTCTCTCTCTCTCTCTCTCTCTCTCTCTCTCTCTCTCTCTCTTCTCTCTCTCTCTCTCTCTCTCTCTCCTCTCTCTCTCTCTCTCTCTCTCTCTCTCTCTCTCTCTCTCTCTCTCTCTCTCTCTCTCTCTCTCTCTCTCTCTCTCGCTCTCTCTCTCTCTCTCTCTCTCTCTCTCTCTCAATTCAATAGACTTTATTGACATGGCAAGTAAAATTACTTACATTGTCAAAGTATAGATATAACAAAAATGGTGGAACCAACAGCAATAATAGTAATCTAGTATTGACATTACATTACACTTTTCACTGGCTGTCCCTCAGGTTGTGGCAGGAGGACACATATTTCACCCAATAAATATTGGATTTTTTCTTCCTCTGTTATAGTTTCAAATTCTTTGTACTGAATGATATTTTTGGGAAAGAAAGATTCTCTTAGGTCTGAGTATTTGTCACAGTGTAATAGGAAATGCAGCTCTGTCTCTACCTCTCCCCGGGGGCAGAGTGAGCACAGCCTGTCCTCTCTGGGCAGCCAGGTTTGCCTGTGACGACCGGTCTCTACAGCCAGACTGTGCTCACTGAGTCTGTACCTAGTCATTGTTTTCCTCAGTTTTCTGTCAGTCACAGTGGTCAGATAGTCTGCCACAATGTACTGTCTGTTTAGAGCCAAATAGCATTGAATTTTACTTTTTTGTGGTGTCTTTCCAATAGGTGATATATTTTTATTTTTGCTTTGTGATGATTTGGTTGGGCCAGATTTTCTGAGTGCTGTCCTGAGGCTCTATGAGGTTGGTTTTGGTTAGTGAACTGAGCCTCAGAACCAGCTGGCTGAGGGGACTCTTCACTTGTTTCATCTCTTGACATAGTAGAGCTGTGTGATGGAATGTTTTGGGGTCACTTGTTTTTAGATGGTTGTAAAATTTGATGGCTCTTTTTTCTATTCGAATAAGGAGGGGGTATTGGCCCAATTCTGCTCTACATGTGTTATTTTGACTTTTTCTTTGCACTTGCAGTACAGTCTTGCAAAACTCTGCATGCAGTATTTCGATTGGATGTTGGTCCCATTTGGTAAATTCAGTATTAGAGAGCGGACCCCATACTTCCCTGCCATATAGAGCAATTGGTTCTATAACTGATTTGAGCCAGATTCTAATTGGAATTTTGATTTTAATATTCCTTTTAATGGCATAGAATGCTCTTCTTGCTTTGTCTCTCAGCTCATTCACAGCCATGTGAAAGCTACCTTTGTTGCTGATATTTAGTCCTAGATATGTGTAATTTTTGGTGTGTTCTAATATAACTGTGTCCAAATAGAATGTATATTTGTCATCCTGATTTCCGGACCTTTTTTGGAATATCATTATATTCAGGTTTTTTTAGATTAACGGTCAGGGCCCAGGTCTGACAGAATCTGTGCAGATGATCTAGATGCTGCTGTAACCCCTCCTTAGTGGGAGACAGTAGCACCAGGTCATCTGCGTACAGCAGACACTTGATTTCTGTGTTGTGTAGGGTGAGACCAGGTGCTGCCGATTCTTCTAATGTTTTTGCCAATTCATTAATGTTGATGTTAAATTGTGTTGGACTTATTGAGCAGCCCTGTTTCACTCCACGTCCCTGAGAGAAGAAGTCTGTTTGCTTGTTGCCGATTTTAATCGCCCATTTGTTTTTAGTGTACATTGATTTAATAACATCATATGTTTTCCCTCCAATACCACTTTCTATTAGTTTGTAAAAAAGATCTTCATGCCAAATTGAATCAAATGCTTTCTTGAAGTCTACAAATCACGAGTAGATTTTGCCTTTGTTTTGGTTGACTTGTTTGTCAATTAGAGTGTGGAGGATGTAAATATGGTCTGTTGTACGATAATTTTTTACAAATCCAATCTGGCTTCTGCTTAGGATGTTGTGTTCATCAAGGAAATTATGTAGTCTGCTGTTTATGATACTGCAGAGAATTTTCCCCAAGTTGCTGTTAACGCAAATTCCTCTGTAATTATTTGGGTCAAATTTGTCTCCATTTTTATACATTTGTGTGATCAATCCTTGGTTTCAAATATCGGGGAAAATACCTGCAGTTAGGATAATGTTGAAGAGTTTGAGTATAGCCAATTTGAATTTGTGGTCTGTATATTTGATCATTTCATTTAAAATACCATCAGCACCACAGGCCTTTTTGGGTTGGAGATAATTAGTTTTTCCAATAATTATTGTTCTGTAACTGGGGTATCCACAGGATTCTGATAGTCTTTGACTGCTGATTCAAGGATTTGTAATTTTTCTTGTATATCTTGTTGTTCTGGGCTCTTTGTTATATTGCTGATGAGGTTTGCAAAGTGATTTCTCCACATTTCCCCATTTTGGATGGCCAATTCCTCATTATGAGGTTTGTTTAATTTATTCAAATTCTCCCAGAAGTGGTTTGATTCTATGGATTCCTCAATCACATCCAGCTGATTTCTCATGTGCTGTTGTTTATTTGTTCTTACATTTATTTTTTTTATATTTTTTTGTCATTTAGCAGACACTCTTATCCAGAGCAACTTACAGTTAGTGAGTGCATACATTATTTTTTATACTGGCCCCCTGTGGGAATTGAACCCACAACCCTTGCGTTGCAAACACCATGCTCTACCAACTGAGCTACATCCCTGCCGGCCATTCCCTCCCCTACCCTGGACGATGCTGGGCCAATTCTGAGCCGCCCCATGGGTCTCCCGGTCGCGGCCAGCTACGACAGAGCCTGGATTCGAACCAGGATCTCTAGTAGCACAGCTAGCACTGCGATGCAGTGCCTTAGACCACTGCGCCACTCAGGAGACCTTCTTAGGGTGTGTTTGTATTGCTTCAGTGTTTCCCCATATTGAAGGCGTATATTTTTGTTGTCTGGGTCTCTGTGTTTTTGATTAGATATATTTCTCAATGACTTTCTTAGATTTTTGCAATCATTATCAAATTATTTTTCATTATCTATTATTTTTGGTTTGCTCTTATGTTTCTTAAGATTAGCCAAGGAGGCTAATTTGTCAAATATAAAGTTTATGTTCCAAACGGCTAAATTTACACCTTAATTTACACCTTCATTGCTGTAGGAGAATGTTAAGGCTAAAAAGTTGTACAGGATAGATTGTATTTTATTGGCTACTAATTGCTTTTTGGTAGATTTCTGTACTGTTTGCACTCCATCTATAGGTCTGTTTAGTACCATGTAATTTATTGGGCCGTGATGCTTCATGGTTGGGTTCTGCTCTTCTCAGATACACTGTGATTTTACTGTGGTCTGAGAGAGGTGTTAGTGGGCTGACTGTGAAGGCTCTGAGAGACTCTGGGATGAGGTTGGTGATTAAGTAGTCTACAATACTGCTGGCAAGGGATGAGCTGTAGGTGTACCTACCAAAAGATTCCCCTCTTAGCCTACCATTGACCATGTCCAGACCCAGTGTTCGACAGAGCTTCAGGAGCTGTACTCCATTTTTGTTTTTCACTTTGTCATAGTTGTTTCTGGGGGGGTATGTGGGAAGGGAAAGGTTGTTGCTTCCCAGTAGGTGTTTGTCCCCATGACTGTTAATAGTGTTTAGTTCTTCTGCTGTTCTAGCATTCAGGTGTCCACAGACCAGCACATTGCCTTGGGCCTGAAAGTGACTAATCTCCCCCTCTAGAATGGAGAAACTCTCTTCATTGAAGTAGGGTGACTCGGAGGGGGGAATGTATGTGTCAGAGCTGGCGTAGGTGTGGTGTGGGAATCAGATGCAGGATGCAGAAGTAGTCCCAAATACTTTAATAGAGTCCACAGAATGAACGGCTATAAAACAGAGCCGGAGGCACAAGAAAAATAACGCACTCAGCGTAATAAACAAACACACACAATAGAGCGGACTCTCTACAGAAAAAGGAGCACAAACTTGACATGGAAACACCTGCTGACAAAGAACAACTACACACAACCACAAGACAGAAACAACGAGAACTTAAAGGACACATAATCAAGACAAAATGAGAAACAGGTGTACCAAAACAGACCAAACCAAATGAACACAGAAACAACGAACGGTGGCAGCTAGTACTCCGGGGACGACGACCGCCGAAGCCTGCCCGAACAAGGAGAAGGAGCAGCCTCGGCAGAAACCGTGACAGTACCCCCCCCCTTGACGCGCGGCTCCAGCCGTGCGCCGACCCCGGCCTCGGGGACGACCAGGAGGACGCGGAGCAGGGCGCGTGGGATGACCACGATGGAACTCAGTCAGAAGAGACGGGTCTAAGATATCTCTCCTCGGCACCCAGCACCACTCCTCCGGACCGTACCCCTCCCACTCCACGAGATAATGGAGACCCCCCATCCGGCGTCTCGAATCCAGGATGGACCGAACTGTGTACGCCGGAGCCCCCTCGATGTCCAGCGGGGGCGGAGGAGTCTCTGCTATCTCACAGTCCTGGAGTGGACCAGCTACCACCGGCCTGAGGAGAGACACATGGAACGAGGGGTTAATATTCTTATAATCAATAGGAAGTTGTAATCTGTAACACACCTCGTTCAACCTCCTCAGGACTTTAAAAGGCCCCACAAACCGCCGACCCAGCTTCCGGCAGGGCAGGCGGAGGGGCAGGTTTCTGGTCGAGAGCCAGACTCGATCTCCAGGTGCGTACACCGGCCCCTCACTGCGGTGGAGATCGGCGCTCGCCTTGTGTCGACGGATGGCCCGCTGCAGATGGACGTGTGCAGCGTTCCACGTCTCCTCCGAGCGCCTCACCCACTCATCCACCGCAGGGGCCTCGATCTGGCTCTGCTGCCATGGTGCCAGAACCGGCTGGTACCCTAACACACATTGGAAAGGGGTTAGGTTGGTGGAGGAGTGGCGGAGAGAGTTTTGGGCCATCTCTGCCCAGGGAATGTACCTAGCCCACTCCTCCGGCCGGTCCAGGCAATACGACCTCAGAAACCTACCCACATCCTGGTTCACTCGTTCTACCTGCCCATTGCTCTCCGGGTGGTACCCCGAGGTAAGGCTCACCGAGACCCCCAAGCGCTCCATGAACGCTCTCCAGACTCGAGAGGTAAACTGGGGGCCTCGATCAGACACTATATCCTCGGGTACCCCGTAATGCCGGAAGACGTGTGTAAATAGTGCCTCAGCGGTCTGTAGGGCAGTGGGGAGACCCGGCATGGGAAGGAGACGACAGGCCTTCGAGAACCGATCCACAACGACCAGGATGGTGGTATTTCCCTGGGAGGGGGGAAGGTCAGTAACGAAATCCACCGAGAGGTGAGACCAGGGTCGTTGTGGAACGGGCAGGGGTTGTAGCTTACCCCGGGGCAGGTGTCTGGGTGCCTTACACTGGGCACACACCGAGCAGGAGGAAACATAAACCCTCACATCCCTGGCTAACGTTGGCCACCAGTACTTAGTGCTAAGGCAGTGCACCGTCCGGCCAATCCCTGGATGTCCAGAGGAGGGTGACGTGTGAGCCCAATATATAAGTCGATCCCGAACCTCGAGCGGAACATACGTCCGACCCACAGGACACTATGGAGGGCTAGGATCGGTACGCAACGCCCGCTCGATTTCGGAATCGACCTCCCACACCACCGGTGCCACCAGGCAAGACGGCGGGAGTATGGGCGTGGGCTCAACGGACCTCTCCTCCGTGTCATACCGCCGGGACAGGGCATCTGCCTTACCGTTCTGGGTCCCAGGGATGTACGTGATCTTAAAAACGAACCGGGCCAAAAACATGTTCCACCTAGCCTGGCGAGGGTTCAGTCTCCTAGCTGCCCGGATGTACTCCAGGTTTCGGTGGTCAGTCAAAATGAGGAAAGGGTGTTGAGCCCCCTCAAGCCAATGCCTCCACACCTTTAGGGCCTGGACCACGGCTAGCAACTCCCTGTCCCCCACGTCATAATTTCGCTCCGCCGGACTGAGCTTTTTAGAGTAAAAGGCACAGGGGCGGAGTTTCAGGGGCGTGCCAGACCGTTGCGAGAGCACGGCCCCTATACCGGCCTCAGACGCGTCTACCTCGACCTGGAATGGTAGCGCGGTATCCGAATGCGCCAGCACCGGCGCCGAGGTAAACAGGTCCTTCAGTCTCCCAAAAGCCCTATCAGCCTCAGCAGACCACTGCAAGCGCACCGGACCTCCCTTTAGAAGAGACGTTATGGGAGCTGCCACCTGTCCAAAACCCCGGATAAACCTCCTGTAGTAATTCGCAAAGCCCAAGAACCGCTGCACCTCTTTAACAGTGGTTGGAGTTTGCCAATTACGCACGGCCAACACACGGTCAACCTCCATCTTTACCCCTGACGCAGACAACTGATAACCCAAAAAGGAGACAGACTCCTGGAAAAACAGACATTTCTCTGCCTTGACATATAGGTCATGCTCCAACAATCTCCTCAACACTCGGCGCACCAGGGCTACATGCTCGGCTCGGGTAGAAGAATACACCAGAATGTCGTCAATGTACACGACCACTCCTTGCCCCTGCATATCCCGGAAGATCTCATCTACGAAGGATTGGAAGACTGAAGGAGCATTCATTAACCCGTATGGCATGACAAGATACTCGTAATGACCCGAGGTGGTACTAAATGCTGTCTTCCATTCGTCTCCCTCCCTAATACGCACCAAGTTGTATGCGCTCCTGAGGTCCAATTTTGTGAAGAACCGCGCCCTGTGTAAAGACTCCGTCATAGTCGCAATCAGAGGGAGTGGATAACTGTATTTCACAGTAATCTGATTGAGACTGCGGTAATCAATACACGGGCGCAAACCTCCATCCTTTTTCTTCACAAAAAAGAAACTCGAGGACGCAGGGGAAGTGGAGGGCCGTATGTATCCCTGTCTCAGAGACTCGGCTATGTAAGTCTCCATAGCTCTCTTCTCCTCTTGAGACAAAGGATACACATGGCTCCGCGGAAGCGCAGCTCCTACCTGGAGGTCTATCGCACAATCCCCCTGTCTATGTGGTGGCAATTGCGTCGCCTTCGCCTTACTAAACACAAGTGCTAAATCCTCATACTCGGGGGGAATGTGCAATGCGGGCACTTGGTTTGGACTCTCCACCGAGGTCGCCCCTACGGAAACGCCCAGACATCGCCCTACACACTGGGCAGACCACTCCTTAAGAGCCCTCTGTTGCCACGAAATAGAGGGATTATGGGTAATCAACCAGGGAAGCCCCAGCACCACCGGATACGCAGGAGAGTCAATAAGATATAGCTGTATAGTCTCCTCATGACCCTCCTGCGTCCCCATCCTAAGTGGAGCTGTGACCTCCCTAATCAACCCCGATCCCAACGGACGGCTATCTAGAGCATGTACAGGGAAAGGATTGTTGACAGGAAGGAGGGGAATCCCTAACTCTGCACAAAATCTCCGATCTATAAAATTCCCAGCTGCGCCTGAATCTACTAGCGCCTTATGCTGGGACCGAGGTGCAACCTGTGGAAAGCAAACAGGTATGGTTAGGTGCACAACAGAGAGCTCTGGGTAAGTGGGGCGCCTACTCACCTGGAAGGACTCCCTAGTGCGTGGCCTGCCGTCTCGTCCCCTAGGAGACCCCCCCCAGCACCTGGCCGCAGTGTGTCCTCCACGGCCACAGTTGGTACAGGGGTTGGTCCCCCTGGGGCTCCTTCTCCTCTCCTCTCTAGCGCCAGCACCCCCGAGCTCCATAGGACTAGGCTCGGAGGTGCTGGAGGGTGGAATGGACGACCCCCACTCAGGACGTCCGCGTGTGGCCAGCAGGGTGTCTAGGCGAATGGCCATATCCACCAACTGGTCAAACGTGAGGGTGGTGTCCCTGCAGGCCAACTCACGACGGACGTCCTCCCGTAGGCTGCAGCGGAAGTGGTCTATGAGGGCCCGCTCATTCCACCCTGCGTCTGCCGCTAGAGTCCGGAACTCCAGTGCAAACTCCTGGCCGCTCCTCTTCCCCTGTCGGAGGTAGAATAGACGTTCTCCCGCCGCCTTCCCCTCAGGTGGATGGTCGAATACAGCCCTGAAGCGACGGGAGAACTCCGCATAGGTGATCGTCGCGGGGTCTATTCTCCTCCATTCGGCGTTGGCCCACTCCAACGCCTTGCCGGTGAGACAGGAGATGAGGGCGGAAACGCTCTCATGTCCCGAGGGCACCGGGTGTACGGTGGCGAGGTAGAGTTCAACTTGTAGGAGGAAACCTTGACACCCGGCAGCGGTACCATCATACGCCCTCGGGAGCGAGAGCCGAATCCCACTGGGTTCCGGAGCGTGGACAAAGGGACTGACCGGTGCTGGTGGTAATGTGGGAGGAGGCGTGGGTGCCCAACTGGTCTCCAGGCGATGCAGGGTATTCATTACTCCCTGAAGAGCGTTGGTGATTTGAGCTATCCTGTCATCCTGTCCGCGGACGCGCTCCTCCCATGACTCGGTCGCTGCTGCTGCTCCTGCTGATTCCATGAGTGGTGTGTAGTTCTGTCAGAGCTGGCGTAGGTGTGGTGTGGGAATCAGATGCAGGATGCAGAAGTAGTCCCAAATACTTTAATAGAGTCCACAGAATGAACGGCTATAAAACAGAGCCGGAGGCACAAGAAAAATAACGCACTCAGCGTAATAAACAAACACGCACAATAGTGCGGACTCTCTACAGAAAAAGGAGCACAAACTTGACATGGAAACACCTGCTGACAAAGAACAACTACACACAACCACAAGACAGAAACAACGAGAACTTAAAGGACACATAATCAAGACAAAATGAGAAACAGGTGTACCAAAACAGACCAAACCAAATGAACACAGAAACAACGAACGGTGGCAGCTAGTACTCCGGGGACGACGACCGCCGAAGCCTGCCCGAACAAGGAGAAGGAGCAGCCTCGGCAGAAACCGTGACAGTATGTGGCACAGAGGAAGACGTTTTTATCTGTTAAGATAACCTCCTTGTTGATTTTTAGCCAGATAAATAATTCTCCTGTTTTGATCAATTCGATTGAATTAGTTAGTTCAGATTTATACCATATTAGCATTCTCCCTGAGTCTCTGCCCTGTGTGATTCCTTTTAATTTGGTGGATGATACGATTATCTCCCTATAACCTAGTGGACAGCCAGTGGAAACATCACCTCTGCACCATGTTTCCTGTAGTACTACAATATCAACATCATCAATTTATTTAAGGAAGTCTGGGTTTCTGCTCTTTAGCCCAAAAGCAGAGAACTTCAACATGCAACATAAAAAGACTTCATAACTGTTTTTTCTTTACCTTCAAAATGAGATAAACACTCACAATCCAACAAGAACTATTAAAATATGATTTTTCAATTAAGGTAAACTCTTATTATGCACATGTGATTAGTTTATCATTTAAAATAGTGTTTGTGTCATGCCACTTGGGTGGATGTAGTGAGAGGATGGTGGAGTTCTTGTGCTCATCTTACCATGACCCTCGGCCTATCACATGTGAGCATAGTAGATTCAGCATTTGTTTGATGTCACTCATTTCGTTGGTGGGAGCTGGGCCAGTTGCTCCTCTCACAACTTGTGCATAGCTCTGTCTGCCGGGCTGTGGCTCCTCCAGGTGTGGGTCTGCGGTGGGTGGGAGGGGGGTGTTAGGCCTCTTCTGGGTGGTTCTGAAGCTGGGCTGGGGTGGTCTGTGCTGCGCTGGATGTGGTGGGCATTGAGGTTGGTGGTGCTGTGGCCGTGGCTGTGGGGTCCAGGGTGCTGGTCCGGGGTGTTGTCTCGGTGATCTCGGGGGGGGTGGAGATTGCTCCGCTGTTTCTGGGTGGAAGGGTCGGTATGAGGTTTAAAGCGACGTCCTTGAGAGTCTTAGCAAGGATGGGGACTGTCTCCCTGTACAGGTGAACATGGTCATAGAGACAGCCCAGATCGAGGGTGGGATGGTGGGCCAGGTGTACATTGGGTAGCAGGGCACAGTCCCGGGAGAGGCTGGCATTTATCCTTTGGATTGTGGCAGGGTGGAAGTCCTTCCTCTGTAGAAGGGTTGACACCACAATCTCGTTTTGTGTCTAGGGAAAAGTTTCTTCTCCTGAACAAACTTCCCATTTGAGTCCATCAACAGGACAATCTCAGCCAGTGTTTCTTCTGGACCAGAGGGGGTAGAGTTGGGGCTGGTGGGTGTTGGAGCTGAGGTGTGGCTGGTCTGTGCCAGTGCCGCTGTCAGTGGGAGGCTGTTCTGGGGGCTGGGGGGGAGGCATGCAGCCGGCAGGGCTGGGGAGGCCTGGCTGGTTGAGGTGGGCTGTCCTCTGTTCTCTTTCTCTCCTGCAGCTCCTCTCTTAGTGTGGTCACCTTGTTATTACTGCTCTACCTGTCTTTTTGGAGCTCTCTCACCCCCTTTGTTAGATCAGCCAGCTCTCTCTTGAGTCCGTCTCTCTCTTGTTGAACTTCTTTCAGCTGTGTTGCAAGGCTGCTGTCCTGCTCTGTCCACACCTTGGTTAGGAGCTCCTCTAAGGTGTGGATGTCTGGTTGCTGTTTGCTCACACTCTCCCTGAGCAGGACCACCTCCCCCTCCAGTTTGGTGAACTGATCCCTCATGGCAACCATGGTGATGAGGAGGGCCTGAGCCTGCTCTGCAATGAGGGGATCGCTCTCCTCCTGGGGCGTGTCCTCCACTATGGTGGGACGAGAGGTGCTAGATGTGCCTGGTGGTGTCCTTCTCTCTCTCTGCTCTCTCCTTAATGGTCTGAAAGTCTGTTTCAAACAGCCTAAGGTTACCTTGCACCATGACAGTTCCAGTCTTGTAGAGGTTGATTGTTATCATGGTGCTGTCAGGGTCGTCTGTCTCTTTGACTTTCAGCTTCCACCCATTACAGATTCCCTCTTTCTTTATGGATGGGTAGTGAGAGCAGACTGCTGAGTGCCATGCATTTGGCTGGTCAATGAGAAAGATGAGATTACTCACATCACCATTTTTGTAGAGGTCTGTGAAAAGGGTTTCTGGCCTCCCCTTTAGTTGATTCTGTTTAAAAGCTTTCCTCGTTGTGTCATTTTTGGCCTCTGGAGGGTAGAGAATGGACGCAGCGCTGAGGGGGAGTGGGGACATGGTGCCTGTGGGCTCTGCTACTGCTGCTGCTGCTCTGTTCTGCTGCACCGTTGCCATGGCAAACAGTTTTGTTAGTCTGATGCTGTTGCTAGCTAGCTCCTGTTTAGCTCAAAAACCAGCAAAAAGAGTGAAAAATCTTCACACACAAAAACTGAAGATATGTTTAAAGTTAGAGTCCGTGCTTCTTTTTGATTTACTCACTCAGTTTCGTCGTTTGATGTAGTTGTATTAACTCCCCTTGCTAGGTTTGTTCTAGCTCAATTTTCTGGCTGGCTGGCTTGCTAGCCTGCTGGCTAGGTTTTTGTTGTGTAGCTAGCTAGTGAGAGTCAAAACTTAATTTGAGGCGCAAAGTTACATTTTTTTCTATTCTGATTTAATAGAGTTGTTGTTCATCACTTCTTGTCTTGAATTATTTTTAGATTTGAGTGTTTATCTCATTCTAAAGACAAAAAACTGAAACAAATCAGGAGCTCATGTTGAGCATGACCTCTCTCTCTCTCTCTCTCTCTCTCTCTCTCTCTCTCTCTCTCTCTCTCTCTTTCTTTCTCTCACTCTCCCTCTCCCAAATGCCAACGCAACTACGCCATCCTCAGCTGTATCCTCAACATCAATCAGCTGCTTATCTCTCTCCCTATTCCCTCTAACTCATTCTGTATGCGTCCAAATGGCCCCCTATTCCCTATGTAGTGCACTTTTTTGACAAGAGACAATAGGTCTCTGGACAAAAGTAGTCCACTAAATAAAGAAAAGGGTGCCATTTGGAAAACAGCCTCTGTCTCTATATTTTTCTCTTTTCATTCTCTCTCTGTCATTCCCTATGTTTTCTTAGGTCTCTGTCTTAATCCTATTCACCTTAATTCAGTTTAGTGTTGTGTCATAGCAAAGGTAACTGGAAGATGACACCTCTGTCCTTGTCTTCCACTCTGAACCTTCAACATACAACAACTGTTGTATGATTAGTGTTGATCCACACACTTAGCCACTTAGCTCTGCTGACATGCGTGTAGTGAGAGATCTCATGTTGCTTAGCTCTGCTGACATGCGTGTAGTGAGAGATCTCATGTTGCTTAGCTCTGCTGACATGCACGTAGTGAGAGATCTCATGTTGCTTAGCTCTCCTGAAATGCTTGTAGTGAGAGATCTCATGTTGCTTAGCTCTGCTGACATGCGTGTAGTGGGAGATCTCATGTTGCTTAGCTCTGCTGACATGCGTGTAGTGAGAGATCTCATGTTGCTTAGCTCTGCTGACATGTGTGTAGTGAGAGATCTCATGTTGCTTAGCTCTGCTGACATGCATGTAGTGAGAGATCTCATGTTGCTTAGCTCTGCTGACATGCATGTAGTGAGAGATCTCATGTTGCTTAGCTCTGCTGACATGCAGGTAGTGAGAGATATCATGTTGCTTAGCTCTGCTGACATGAGTGTAGTGAGAGATCTCATGTTGCTTAGCTCTGCTGACATGTGTGCAGTGAGAGATCTCATGTTGCTTAGCTCTGCTGACATGCGTGTAGTGAGAGATCTCATGTTGCTTAGCTCTGCTGACATGCGTCTAGTGAGAGATCTCGTGTTGCATTAATGTCCATTAAATTGAGACTCCTCTATGAGCTCTGTGACTTCCCTTAAATCTACTGAGGTGATAGTTCTGGAAAAGAACATCTCAACTGAATATGCAGTGCACTTAGTAATCTGCAGTATAACCAGATACATAGATACGTTTATGGAGAGAGATGATATGTGAGTCTCTCTATGCATATGTATGCATATTTTGAGTGAAGTTATGCATTTTAGTGTGCGTGTGTCTCTCCCTCTCTCTCTCTCTCTCCCTCTCTGTGCACGTGTGTGTGTGTGTGTGTGTGTGTGTGTGTGTGTGTGTGTGTGTGTGTGTGTGTGTGTGTGTGTGTGTGTCTGAATCCCCCTCTGGGTGACTGCATAACACAGCACAGGGCTGCCTGGTGCTCAAAGCCCAGTAGTCTGACATGAGCTAGTGCTGAGGCTGCACTGAGACGACACCTCCCCCTGTTTAACATGCACCACACGGCCTGTCTCTCCCTCTGTAGTACTCAGACTGACAGCCACATCTCTGAACCCTGGGTTGGGGTGCACACACACTCACTTACACACAGACACACACACACACATTCTAGCAGTTTGGTCATGTGTGGGTTAACCCAGGTAGAGAGTGTGAGTCTTGGGGGGCTTGGAGTCTTTAGAGGTGATGACAGCTATGTCAATAGAGAAAATCACTAACCCATCATGATAAAAGGCTGCAATTAGGCTAAACTGTGTTTAAGACTAACACACACACTAATGCACACGCACTCGCACACGCACACACACATCACACAGAGGGTGGAATGCTACAATCAGATTACTGTGTTAGAGCACCCTTACAGACACCTCCAACCACAAAGGTAATTCTAGTCAGTTGGGTGAAAGGTTACGGTAAAGGACTATATACTCTCTGTCAATTATCCATCCAATAATCAACTAGATTAGAGGCAGGCAGAGGGCTAACGGGTAAATCTATTCATCTATGTTGACCACACCCCTTTTGATTTGAACAAAGCTTTGTATACATATTTGCCCATTGTAGAAGTAGTCAGAAAGTGACTTTTTGGACCTGAATGCCAAAACATTTAGGAGATAGATGATGTGCTTAAAGTTGACCTGTTTTGGATACCTCACCATATCATGAGACCTCTATGTCTTCATCAATGGAAAAAAATAACGGTTTAGTTTGATATAATTTAAAAGCTTACAAACAGCATCGTCAAATTATTTTACAATTTCTTTTTAAAAATGTTTGAAAATAACAATGTATATTTTTTAAGCTTTAACGCCAATTATTTAATAACGCGTAAACTCAGATTCTTTCATATTCACATATGTTGTAGCTTAGACTCTACTTTACATCATCTGAGGTTTTTGTGTTGTGCCGCCATCGGTTGAGACACAACATGCTCTTGAATACAGGGTTGGTGTCATTTCAACCATAGAAATATAATTCATAGAATTTACCTATCCCTTCAGACCACTGCAATTTAGCTGGTACACCAGTGACATTTAAGTTGAATTGGAAATGTTTACTTCTAATTACTACCAAAAAGGTGGCCGCCGGTCCACCCACCATCAAATGTCAACTTAAATGGTCATGTCTGTTGTATTATCTATAGTTCTATGATTTCTATAGGTTTGCTATGGAAGATTGACAGTATAATTTAAACAACAGATATTCCCATTCAAGTCAACATTATCTTATGTGTGGGCATCCGACCATCTATGTGGTACCATTTGAAAGTTGACATTTCAATTTTATTCCCATTTTAGTACATTTATCAGCCAAAACATGACACCCACCCTGTATTTAAGAGTATGTTGTGTCTCAACTCAACCCAGTATCACAGATGATTGTGAAAGACATGACTAGCTTATTGGAAATTCATGACAGGCACACAAACAAATGTATTTTTTTGTGTGCACTATACAATTTTGTATACAGTGAATTTCAATCACAGATAGAGACAGTAGGTTACTTAAGCCAGAAACGATACGAGGGAGGTTGATTGGGGAGGATGGGTAGGCGTATAATGCAAATGTCTAGCAGCCTAAAGGTTGAGTGTTCGAATCACATCACAGACAACTTTAGCATTTTAGCTACTATCTATCTAGTAGTAACTTTGCAACTACTTCCTACTTTTTAGCTACTTTGCAACTACTTAGCATGTTAGCTAACCCAAACGCTAACCTTAACCCTTTAACCTAACTTCTAATCCTAACCTTAACCCTAACCTTAACCCTTTAACTACTTAGCTAGCATGTTACATAACCCTAACCTTAAACCCTAAACCTAAGACTTAATCCCTAACCCTAACCTTAACCCCTAGCATAGCTAACATTAGCCACCTAGCTAGCCTAGCTAACGTCAGCCACAACAAATTGAAATTTGTGTAATGTAGATGAATGTGTTATGAAGAAAGAAAACAAAATGCGTTGTGATGAGTGGACTTTTTTGTGTGCCTGTCACGAATTTTGAATAAGTCACTTGTGTCTATTTCACAATAAGCTGTAATAGTGGGATGGTCAACCGGTGGCAGGCACAACACAAAAACTCAGATTATATTAAATAGGGTCTAAACTACAACAACCCTAACCTTAACACCGAGCCTAGCTGGCGTTAGCCAACTTGCTAGCCTAGCTAACATGAACCACCTAGTTAGCGTAGTCTAAGGGTCTAAACTAAAACACGTGTGAACATGTTAGGCGTTTTTTGATAATTGAGGTTTAAGGTAAAAAATGGACAATAATAAAATAAAATAAACTGTTTGTATGCTCTTAAATGATCTCAATCTCAAAAGTCTATATTTTCCAGTGATGAAGGCATGGATATCTCATATGGTGGGGTATGCAAAATAGGTCAACTTTGAGCACCTTTATCTCTTGAATGTTTTTGCATTCAGGTCCAAAAAGTCACTTTCTGACCACTTCTACAATGGGCAAATATGTATGGAAGGTTTCGTTAAAATCAAAAGGGGTGTATTCAAAAAGTCATTGAATTCAAATGGATTTTATCCTAACTAGAAGTGAATTTAAGTAGACTTCACACCATGGCTTCCCTCAACCATCTATTGAGTACTGACACACTGTATTTCACCTGTAAACACTTTCAAGTACATACTACTGCACTTTACATTTTACTCAATATATAGCATTATAAATCTACAACATCATAACAGCACATTGTAAAGGAACAGTGTCTCTTCATCATAGAAAAGACAAAGGCTTGGGGTGAACAAGGGAGAGATTCATTGGATACATGTAGAGTAAGGGAGAAAGTAAGGGAGGGGGTCTCTGTCGCCATCCTCTCTGCTCCATTTCCCTGTTTCCCTCCCTGTGTTGTGTTGTGTGTGAAGAATGTGTGTGGGGGGGTAATTGTATATTGGAAACGCCAAAAATGACCGCAGAGGAGGAGTGATGGTGTCATTACAGCAGGCGCCCCTCTCTAAAGCAGCTTTAGAGAATAAATATGTCTGGGATTTACATGGAACACTGATGAAGAAACACAGAAGAGATGTGAGAGACACATGCTCCCTGTTAAACTCTTTATCATGTCTATAACACATGCACACACGCACACACACAAACACACACACACGCACATACACACACATACACCACCCCCCCCCCCCCCACCCCCCCCCCCCCCCCCACCACACCCACACCCATAAAGATGAGTTCCCCCAGCTAATGTGAATATAAATATCACATATAAAAATATGCGTCTCGGGTAGAAATCAAATTTCCTCTGTTGGATTGAGACCCTTATTTTCATGGCCCTGGCAGTTCATAGTGAGGATATAATCAGGTCTCTGGTTGACATGTTATAAGATATTATAACTGAGGTTTATCAGGCAGTGATTCCAGGCTGACACATGCTCTCAGTCAGATAGTGATTACTGTGGCTTATTGCACTCTTTATTGGTAATACCTCTTCGACATTGGCTCTCTTTCCCTCCTCCCTCACTCACTCTCTCTATCTATTTTCTCATTCTCCCCATCTCCATCTTTCTCTCCCTCTCCTTCTCTCTTTCGCTTTCTCTATCTACCTCTCGCTCCCTTTCTTTATCTATCTACACTGAGTGTATAAAACATTAAGAACACCTTCCTAATATTGAGATGGTGCCATGTTTCCTCTAGACGTGATGCTTGGCATTCAGGCCAGAGAGTCTTGTTTCTCATGGTCTGAGAGTCCTTTAGGTGCCTTTTGGCAAACTCCAAGCGGGCTGTCATGTGCATTTTACTGAGGAGTGGCTTCCGTCTGGCCACTCTACCATAGAGGCCTGATTGGTGGAGTGCGGCAGAGATGGTTGATCTTCTGGAAGGTTCTCCCATCTCCACAGAGGAACTCTAGAGCTATGTCAGACTGACCATCGGGTTCTCTGTCACCTCACTGACCAAGGCCCTTCTCCCCCGATTGCTTAGTTTGGCCAGGCGGCCAGCTCTAGGAAGAGTCTTGTGGGTTCCAAACTTCTTCCATTTAGGAATGATGGAGGCCACTGTGTTCTTGGGGACCTTCAATGCTGCAGACATTTTTTGGTACCCTTTACCAGATCTGTGCTTCGACACAATCCTGTCTCAGAGCTCTACGGATAATTACTTCGACCTCATGGCTTGGATTTTGCTCTGACATGCACTGTCAACTGTGGGACCTTACATAGACAGGTGTGTGCCTTTCCAAATCATTTCCAATCAATTTAATTTACCACAGGTGGAATCCAATGAAGTTGTAGAAAGGATGATCAATGGAAACAGGATGCACCTGAGCTCATATTCCAGTCTTATAGCAAATGGTCTGAATACTTATGTAAATAAGGTATTTCTGTTTTTTATTTGTAGTACATTTGCAAAAATTTATAAAAACCTGTTTTCACTTTGTCATTATGGGGTATTGTTTGTAGATTGATGAGGAAAATGTATTATTTAATCAATTTTATAATAAGGCTGTAACGTAACAAAATTTGGAAAAAGTTAAGGGGTCTGAATACTTTCTATCTATCTATCTATCTATCTATCTATCTATCTATCTATCTATCTATCTATCTATCTATCTATCTATCTATCTATCTATCTATCTATCTATCTATCTATCTATCTATCTATCTATCTATCTATCTATCTATCTATCTATCTATCTATCTATCTATCTATCTATCTATCTATCTATCTATCTATCTATCTATCTATCTATCTATCTATCTATCTATTTATCTATCATTTCACAGGAATTAATACATTAAGAAGTTAGTCTGAAGAGCTATGATACAAATAATTCATAATACAATTTATATTTTATTTTATTTCAACAAAAGCCATGGTAAAATCTCTATTGAAATATTGACTTACATGAGTGGGAATATTTAAGGCTTTACTACTGATAAAAACAGAGAGAGATGTTGCATAGTCATTGCAAGTCGGAAGCCATTTCCACTGCAAATGCTGCTGAACAATTTGTTCACCAATTGAGAAGATTAGCAGAGCTGAGTGAAAAGCATTAACCTGTTCCCAGAGATATTCTGTCGCTTTCTTGCTCTCTCTCTCTTGCTCTCACTCTCTCTTTCCTCTCACCCACCCCTCTCCCTCCCTCTCTCCATCCCTCTTTTTCTACACTGTTCATCCCTCTATACCTCTCTGGCCCTGGGATGTTGTTACCACAGCAACCGGGCCTACTATGGTGGAGTGGTGCTCCAGCTAAATGGTTGGAATTGAAACTGAGTTTGTGTGAGTATGTGTGAGAGGGTGGGTGTGTGTGAGTGTGTGAGAGAGGCGTGCGGTATTATGATGTGCAGAGAGAGAGAGAAATAGCCACGTCCACAGCGCGTGGTTCAGCGCGTGGTTCAGCGCGTGGTTCAGAAGTACTCCAGAGTGTAGCAGGTCGTAGATGGGAGGCTGAAGTGGTATTATGATTTTCAGCTACCAACACCACAACAACAACCATACATACATACAGCTCTCTAACCTAACTAACTAGATTGATTAGGGAAATGTTTTATTTAATCAATTTTCTAAGAAGTTTACAATAACGTAACAAAATGTGGAAAAAGGTAAGGGGTCTGAGTACTTTCCGAATGCACGATCTATCTATCTATCTATCTATCTATCTATCTATCTATCTATCTATCTATCTATCTATCTATCTATCTATCTATCTATCTATCTATCTATCTATCTATCTATCTATCTATCTATCTATCTATCTATCTATCTATCTATCTATCTATCTATCTATCTATCTATCTATCTATCTATCTATCTATCTATCTATCTATCTATCTATCTATCTATCTATCTATCTATCTATCTATCTATCTATCTATCTATCTATCTATCTATCACCAAACCTACTATATAACAACACTATCAGCAATACTAAGTACTGACCCAACTGTAGCAATAGCTTTAGCTGTATACTCCCCAGCAGAAACAACAAGTATAGTATCACAATTTCACATATCTACCCCGCCATCCACAACACACACCCAGCTATAGCATCTTCATCATCCTCCTCCTCATCATCATCCCCCTCGTCCAACTCCTCCTCCTCCTCATCATCCTCATCATGCATCCTCATCATCATCATCCCCTTCATCTTACTCCTCCTCCTCCTCATCATCCTCATCATGCATCCTCATCATCATCCCCTTCATCCTACTCCTCCTCCTCCTCATCATCCTCATCATGCATCCTCATCATCATCCCCCTCATCCTACTCCTCCTCCTCCTCCTCATCATCATGCATCCTCATCATCATCCCCCTCGTCCTACTCCTCCTCCTCCTTCTCCCCATCATCCTCATCATGCATCCTCATCATCATCCCCCTCGTCCTACTCCTCCTCCTCCTCCTTCTCCTCATCATCCTCATCATGCATCCTCATCATCATCCACCTCGTCCTACTCCTCCTCCTCCTCCTCATCATCATCCTCATCATACATCCTCATCATCATCCCCCTCATCCTACTCCTCATCATCCACTCTCTATATCACTAGAGAGCAACAATAGTACTAATCAGTTGTTCTTTTTCACTGGTTATTTTATGTGGGTCCCCATTGCGCTCAGCATCACAGGCTCACTGTATTACACATCACGCAATGACTCATTCTCATTCCCCTCCACCCCTCCTTGGCTATCAACAGAAAGATAAAACACAGCTAAAGAGGGAATTCTGCGAAACGTGCCGGAAATCCAGAGCTTCATGTCAGCACTATACCCAGAATCCTGTGTTTAGGGACAACACAGGAGGCTTTAGAGAGGACACCCGGAAGGTGGGAATGTGATGTGTGTGTGTATGTGTGTGTGTGCATACCCATATACCATCATCGATAGGATGAAAGAATATGGAACATCAAGTGAAAAGAAAGCCCTCTCTGAGTATGCCTATGTAGGGCCTATGTAGTGCTTATGTAGTGCCTATTTAGGGCCTATGTAGTGCCTAGGTAGTGCCTATGTAGTGCCTATATAGGGCCTGTGTAGGTCACTACATAATGACATGGATTTTTCTTTTTCATTACAGTTAAACCTAAATGTGAATATACAGTGCTTGTTTTCTTGTCTGTCCAGCTCCATTCCTGTGTGTGGCAGGCAGGGTTGGGTGAGAGGTAGGCAGGCAGGGTTGGGTGAGAGTATTAATTTGGTACGCCACGGGTAGGTGTGTGTCATTGCCAGGCAATTACTTTTATAGGCGGAGAGGGCACATTTTTTCACTCACTCACACACACACACCTACACGCATGCCCTCACACACACACACACACAAACAAACAGAGAGAGAGCGAGTAGAAAATTCATTCACCGACACTCAGTTGTAGTACTGTATCTGCTCTGTGGTGATGGGCAGTGGGTGAGGGGCGTACATAAATAAGTTATCTTTGTCACCAGTAGATGGCAGTAACAGTCTGTGTGTTAGCTCTGCTCAGGGCCACAGACCACCAACACTGGTCCAACAGTACTGGAGTGCATGCAATATGCTCTACATTCTAGATTTTAGTAGATGCTCTTTCCAGAGCAACTTACAGTTAGTGAGTGCATACATTTTCATACTGGCCCCCCGTGGGAATCAAACCCACAACCCTGGCGTTGCAAACACCATGCTCTACCAACTGAGCTACACGGGACTATAAATGAATGCTTCTCATACAGTGGAACAGTTTCAAGTCAGCATTTAGGAAGATTGAAATATAAAATAGGCACTTAACCTAGCAGAGGTGAGGACACATGACTATATTACTATCCAATGTGTAATTCAATAAAAATTAAATACACGGTTGAGAGCTGTTCTGAAGAGCTATTATCAATGAACCTGCAACTGCATTTTATCCATGTTTGTTTACGGTACAGTTGTCGGCGTGCGTACAGCAGTCTCTAAGATGGTGTATATTTACTCTAACGACGGTAACATTTACATGAGCAGGCTGGAGGCGGTCTTCTCCTCCTCATAGTGATTAAAACACAATCAGACTGCTGCCAATCTGGACAACATCAACATTCTCCACACACAGTCTCTAACCGTCTTCTCATCTAATGAGGACTGTACACTTAAACATACATGATATACAGGTTTCCTGCTCTTATTGAAGTTGATGGTCATCCTCATGAAAGGAGGATGAGAGTGGTGGGGATAGGTAATGGTTGGAACGGTGGAGGGAGGTTGCATCAGGCTAGCCAGCAGATTGTGCGTCGCCCCCTGCCTGAGGCTGGTTGTGTCTGTTTGTATACTGTAGGATGTCATTTTACCTGCACCTGGAGGAACATGGTTTGGTTAAGGTTTAGCCCTCTAATCCGATTTAAACTACCATATCTCTCTCTATATATATATCTCTAGCGCTCTCTCTCTCTCTCTATCTCTCGCTCTATATATACTGTAAATACAGTGCATTCGGAAAGTATTCAGAGGCCTAGACTTTTTCCACATTTTGTTACGTTACAGCCTTATTCTAAAATGGATTAAATATATTTTTGTCCTCATCAATCTACACACAATACCCCATAATGACAAAGTGAAAACAGGTGCTATGAGCTTCGAAATTGAGCTCAGGTGCATCTTGTTTACATTGATTATCCTTGAGATATTTCTACAACTTGATTGGAGTCCACCTGTGGTAAATTCAATTGATTGGACATGATTTGGAAAGGCACACACCTGTCTATATAAAGTCCCACAGTTGACAGTGCATGTCAGAGCAAAATCCAAGCCATGAGGAGAAGGAATTGTCCGTAGAGCTCCGAGACAGGATTGTGTCGAGGCACAGATCTGGGGAAGGGAACCAAACAATTTCTGCAGCATTGAAGGTCCCCAAGAACACAGTGGCCTCCATCATTGATGACCAAGAACCCAATGGTCACTCTGACAGAGCTCCAGAGTTCCTCTGTGGAGATGGGAGAACCTTCCAGAAGGACAATTGGTCAATCAGGCCTTTATGGTAAAGTGGCCAGACGGAAGTCACTCCTCAGTACAAAGCACATGACAGCCCGCTTGGAGTTTGCCAAAAGGCACCTAAAGGACTCTCAGACCATGAGAAACAAGATTATCTGGTCTGATGAAACCAAGATTTAACTCTTTGGCCTGAATGCCAAGCGTCACGTCTGGAGGAAACCTGGCATTATCCTTACGGTGAATCATGGTGGTGGCAGCGTCATGCCGTCGGGATGTTTTTCAGCCGCAGGGACTGGGAGACTAGTCAGGATCGAGGGAAAGATGAACGGAGCAGAGTACAGAGAGATTCTTGATGAAAATCTGCTCCAGAGCCCTCAGGACCTCAGACTGGGACGAAGGTTCACCTTCCATTAGGACAACGCCCCTAATCACACAGCCAAGACAACGCAGGAGTGGCTTTGGGACAAGTTTCTGAATTTCCTTGAGTGGCCAAGCCAGAGCCCGGGCTTGAACCCAATCAAACATCTCTGGAGAGACCTGAAAATAGCTGTGCAGCGACGCTCCACATCAAACCTGACAGAGCTTGAGAGGATCTGCAGAGAAGAATGGGAGAAACTCCCCAAATAAAGGTGTGTCAAGGTTGTAGCATCCTACCCAAGAAGACTCAAGGCTGTAATCGCAGCCAAAGGTGCTTCAACAAAGTACTGAGCAAAGGTACTGAATAGTTATGAAAATGTGATATTTCCGGGAAATTTAATTTTTTTCATTAGCAACAATTTCTAAAAACCTGTTTTTGCTTTATCATTATGGGGTATTGTGTGTAGATTGAAGAGGGGAAAAACTATTTAATCAATTTTTGAAAAAGGATATAACGTAACAAAATGTTGAAAAAGTCAAGGGGTCTGAATACTTTCCGAATGCAATGTGTGTGTATATATATATATATATATATATATATATATATATATATATATACATTGGGGAAAAAAGTATTTTGTCAGCCACCAATTGTGCAAGTTCTCCCACTTAAAAAGATGAGAGAGGCCTGTAATTTTCATCATAGGTACACGTCAATCCAGAAAATCACATTGTAGGATTTTTAATGAATTTATTTGCAAATTATGGTGGAAAATAAGTATTTGGTCACCTACAAACAAGCAAGATTTCTGGCTCTCACAGACCTGTAACTTCTTCTTTAAGAGGCTCTTCTGTCCTCCACTCGTTACCTGTATTAATGGCACCTGTTTGAACTTGTTATCAGTATAAAAGACACCTGTCCACAACCTCAAACAGTCACACTCCAAACTCCACTATGGCCAAGACCAAAGAGCTGTCAAATGACAGCAGAAACAAAATTGTAGACCTGCACCAGGCTGGGAAGACTGAATCTGCAACAGGTAAGCAGCTTGGTTTGAAGAAATCAACTGTGGGAGCAATTATTAGGAAATGGAAGACATACAAGACCACTGATAATCTCCCTCGATCTGGGGCTCCACGCAAGATCCCACCCCGTGGGGTCAAAATGATCATAAGAACGGTGAGCAAAAATCCCAGAACCACACGGGGGGACCTAGTGAATGACCTGCAGAGAGCTGGGACCAAAGTAACAAAGCCTACCATCAGTAACACACTACGCCGCCAGGGACTCAAATCCTGCAGTGCCAGATGTGTCCCCCTGCTTAAGCCAGTACATGTCCAGGCCCGTCTGAAGTTTGCTAGAGTGCATTTGGATGATCCAGAAGAGGATTGGGAGAATGTCATATGGTCAGATGAAACTTTTTGGTAAAAACTCAACTCGTCGTGTTTGGAGGACAAAGAATGCTGAGTTGCATCCAAAGAACACCATACCTACTGTGAAGCATGGGGGTGGAAACATCATGCTTTGGGGCTGTTTTTCTGCAAAGGGACCAGGACGACTGATCAGTGTAAAGGAAAGAATGAATGGGGCCATGTATCGTGAGATTTTGAGTGAAAACCTCCTTCCATCAGCAAGGGCATTGAAGATTAAACGTGGCTGGGTCTTTCAGCATGACAATGATCCCAAACACACCGCCCGGGCAATGAAGGAGTGGCTTCGTAAGAAGCATTTCAAGGTCCTGGAGTGGCCTAGCCAGTCTACAGATCTCAACCCCATAGAAAATCTTTGGAGGGAGTTGAAAGTCCGTGTTGCCCAGCGACAGCCCCAAAACATCACTGCTCTGAAGGAGATCTGCATGGAGGAATGGGCCAAAATACCAGCAACAGTGTGTGAAAACTTTGTGAAGACTTACAGAAAACGTTTGACCTGTGTCATTGCCAACAAAGGGTATATAACAAAGTATTGAGAAACTTTTGTTATTGACCAAATACTTATTTTCCACCATAATTTGCAAATAAATTCATTAAAAATCCTACAATGTGATTTTCTGGAATTTTTTTCCTCATTTTGTCTGTCATAGTTGACGTGTACCTATGATGAAAATTTCAGGCCTCTCTCATCTTTTTAAGTGGGAGAACTTGCACAATTGGTGGCTGACTAAATACTTTCTTCCCCCCACTGTATATATATATATATATATATATATATAGGAAAGAGGAAGAGAGAGTGTTGTGCCTGTGGCGGCTAGCCCTCAAGGCCATTAGCTGGAAAACTGTGACCAGGTTCTCTGTGATCTTTTTAGCTTAGTAAAACCAAACCTTTCCTGCTCCTTAGCTCCCTCTTTTTCTCTTCTTCTAGACATTTCAGCCCCACTGAGTGGTATCGTCAATTTCCTTATAAATCAGTGAAATCTGCTATGCCGTCATTAAAACCACCTCTTTTGAAGATTGGACAGAAAGAGAGAGTGAGGGAAGAGGAGGAGGATGAGCAGGGGGAGGAGGAGGAGGAGTAGGAAAAGGAGGAGAAAGAGAAGAAAGATGAGGAGGAAGAGGAGGAAATAAAGCGAGGGAGCTTGTAGAAACCCCCTATCTGCCTCTCCATCTCTGTCAGTTCTCTGTCTTTCCCTTCCTCTCTATCTTCTATTGTGCACACACACTCAAGCATCCAGTAAGTGAACTTGTCAGTACAATGGGCAGCGTGTTGTATGGGTAATCATGCTAAAAGCCTTAGAGACCTTGAGCCAGCAGAGGACCAGAGGACCAGTTATAAACCAACTGCAGAGGATTAAGTCTGGCCAAGAGAAACAGATAACCACATTACTGCCCAGCGGATGGACACAGAGAGAGACAGAGAGACACAACAAGCTCTGCTACTATAGAGGGGGAGAGAGAATAGGGGAGGGAGAGAGATAGGAAGAGGGGGAGATAAGGACTGGGAGAGAGAGAACCAGTAAGAGAATGAAAGAGAGAGAGAGAGAGAGAGAGAGAGAGAGAGAGAGAGAGAGAGACCGCAGGTGATGGACATGGGGGAAGCGAGACAGTGAGAGAAGGGAAAACAGATATACGAAGGAGGGAAAGAGAGAGGGAGGACTCAGGCAGTGTCACCTCAAACTGTAATGTAGTATCACCCCTCCCCCTCACCCACAATAACCCCATCCACCATAATAACCCCCATCCCCCACCCTACTACCTCCCACCCCCTGGCCCTGCTGTGTCAGGCCATCCTTCCAGCTCTGTGGCCAACGTGGTCTCAGCGCAATTCGCATTATTCTGTATGTACATCTGTGTCTCTTCATTTACATTTTAGTCATTTAGCAGACGCTCTTATCCAGAGCGACTTACAGTTAGTGAGTGCATCCATTTTTCATATTGCCCCCCCCGTGGGAAACGAACACACAACCCTGGCATTGCAAGCGCCATGCTCTACCAACTGTGCTACAGGGGACCAATACAGTATGTTACAGTATGTTACGTGAGGTTACATTATGAATGGAATAGTGGTGTACAATAAAATACAAATTAGAGGACGTATTATATCATAACCTTACCCGGTTGCACAGTAGCATACGAATTGGATGAAATGATTATCTTAAATTTGATCACGTAGAGTATTTCACGTCTTTATCTGAGACCAGGTTGCTTGTTGCAGTGTAACAACAAAGGAGTATTATGGGGAGAATTATGGGGAGAATTTACGTTGGCGGTTATGGGAACTAACAACAACGGTTAGGTGAATTTACATAGCAGGTTAGGTGAATTGGGTTAAGTTTAGAATAAGAGTTAGGGAAAGGGTTAGCTAAAATGCTACCTTTGGATACCTAGACTGTCGTGGATTACGCCAACCCATCCTCCCTGACCAACCTCCCTACTTTCGTTTCTGTCTAAAGTAACTAGACCTGTAGGTATCATACGACTTGGAGGTGCTCAGACATACGTCAAGTTTATTTTGTATGGCTGTGAGGCCAGGCTGCTGTGGCTGACCAGCAGCTTTATCCCACAGCCCTCTGAAGAGACGGGACACACTGATGGGATTAATTTCGGATCATCCGCATGCAAGCCCCGGAAAGTCTGCCTGCATAGCCAGTCTAACAGTCTAGCCATGCGATTGCAGAGCTCGGCATAACACAGTCTAACACAGCCTAGCCTTGTGAACTCAGTGCTCAGTCAAACAGCCCAACTAGGCTTCCGAACAGCCCAAAATAGAATGGACAAACCAGGCTTTAGTTTATCAAAGCCCAGCAAGGCTACTGCAATTTATTGCGATTAATTGCCTGAGTTGATGCCATAACGATAAATAGAACGATACGTTTATAATGATGTGTACCACAGTTTTTATTTTATTTTAAATCATCCTTGAACCTATTTATTTATTTTACCCTTATTTTACCGGGTAAATTGACTGAGAACACATTCTCACTCACAACAAAGACCTGAGGAATAGTTACATGGGAGAGAAGGGGGGGGGGGGGGGGGGGGGGGGGGGGGGGTGAATGAGCCAATTGGAAGCTACTACTAGTTTGATGGTTGTAGCCATCAATTGTCCCATTAACAATCTCCCATTATAGCAAACTTATTTCATTTCAAACGTATAGGTTAGTATAAGCTACTTAACGTTATCATAATGAACAATATCAGCAAAACGCCTGTGATAAGGATCTGTATGGTCGGTGTCAATAATTTTCAGTTTATCGTCCCAGCTCTAGTACCCAGCCCAACATACAGTCCATGCAGCCCATCACTAGGAGGGAGGGAGTGAGGGAAGGGGTAGTGACTGGGTTGCTCAGCGGGTTGGAAAAGAGAGGGAGGGAGAGATAGAGGGAGAGAGATATGCACATATGCACACACTCAGTGGAGTTGACAGTAATGAAGGGGCTGTCATTCTCGTCATATAATCACACAATAATAGAAATGCAAACAGCCACACGCACACACAAACAGGCAACAATATTTTCTTCACGGACTGAGCTGTGCACAGCGGCACTCGCTAAAGTATTTTCAATTTACATGAACTATTTTCAATTAACTCGACTCTTGCACTCCTCCTCTTGTGAAATAAATGATATGAATGGATATTTAATGGTTTCTAATGATTTAATGATCACGGTTTTACATGCAGACGCAGTTTGTCTCGCATCGCAATTGACCCAGTCAATTAGTCTGCATTAAGACTGAGCACCAAATATCCACATCGTGAAACTCAAAAGAAAAACTAGCAATCCTAATGCCGACCCCGTCGCGCCAGCATCTAAATTAAATATCACATCAGTAATTTGTAAATAATTTGCAGCTAGCTAGGCCTAAGCTGCCTGTGTTAATGTTGTGGAGGCAGTCATAGGGAAGGGAAGGGCCCTAATGTGATCTCTCTCTCTCTCTCTCTCTCTCTCTCTCTCTCCCCCCATATCTATCTACCACTGCTCAATACTCTGTCTCCCAGCCAGCCAGGAGGACCCCAGCCATTCAGTGACGCAGACTGGGACAGCTAATAATCCATAATTTACAATAATAACAATTAATAATGAAGGGAATTGGAGCGTTCTGAGGACTCAAACGCAATTACCCCAGAGCAGCCTCTCTAATAGGACATACATCCATACGCTGCCACACGGGTTAGGTTTAATGTTCACTGATGAGAAACAGAATAAAATAACATGGGGTTGTATGACAGAGCCAGTGGGACTGAGGGATGTGACCTAGGGATGACCATTCAGGCTAAATAATCAGGCCAAATGGGGCGGGTCCAGGAGCTGAATATCTAACTTAAACATCAGGCAATATGTGACTTGTACATGTATGGTTTGCCACACAACTCAACAAGGTATACTGAATTTGACAAGGAAATTGAAGGGGTCCTGAATATAAATGTTCCACCAGAGAGCGTGGAGGGAGTTCCAAAACAGAAGTTGACAGTCAGACTGAGGGTGTCCTGAAGATAAAATGTGACAGGCAGACAGTAGACATCCCCAAAGCTGAGCTATACAGGCAGGCTAATGGAGTTCTACAGCTCTAGTCTGACAGGCTGCAGCACTGAAACCGGGGCTCTGCCCTACACCCAGGGAGCACAAATCGGAGAAGCCATATTGGACTAATTAGGGCCTTAACAAGCCCTCACTAACGAGGATCTGGTGAACAGGCTCGGACCACCCTGGAGACCCACAGGAACTCTCAGGTTTCTTTTTTTTCCGAGAAGGTGTCACCTCCACTTTTCTACTTCATCCAGGAGGGTGACACTTTGAACTCTAAACGTCACTCCAGAGAGAGAGACTCTGGGTCTGAGGGTAGAGGCACCTCCATCTACCTCTCTCTCTCTGTCTGACTCATACACAGGTTAGGGGTCAACTCTCTTGCCAAGTCTCACCCAGCAGCATATCTGAACTCTGGGCCTTAGAGGCATGCTGACTCCCCACTAAACTATAGCAGAGAGAGAAGGGGAAAGTTGGAAGTTGTCCAGTTCAAGGTTTGTCCAAATCACCATACAAATTATCTAACTTAATGATCTAATTTCTGCTTAATCATATTTGACGGTTGCAACATAAATTACTTCACTTTTAGTCAGCAGCCAACTATTTCAACTTGTTTAAATTCAGTAGGTTCACTGAAATAAGACATTCTCCCCAAATACGAGGAAAAGTCAACATTTAAATACAAAATTCCTATCACCTATCGCATTGGAATTTTGTCATTGTGTTACGTGTCATCACATTTAATTCTCATGTAAATAGCCTACATTCCAGTGGAGGCTCTTCAGAGGAGGAAGGGGAGGATCATCATCCTCAGTAAATTTCATAAAAATAAAAATAGTGAAACATAAAAAAAAGTTATCAATTTTAGATAAATACAATAGTTGAACAGTTTAGAACAAATTAATTTCTTAAAAAATGAAGGAGAAGCAAGAGAGAGATATTTTATTGTATTATTTTCACTTTCACTTACTTAGCTAACAAATGCAGCTAGCTAGTTTAGCCTACTCAAACACCCGGCTCAAACAGAGAGGGATGCTATGTTAGCTAGCTGGCTATGGCTATCCAACACTGGAACTCTTCTAAGTCAAATTACAGTGCATTCGGAAGGAATTCAGACCCCTTGACTTTTTCCACATTTTGTTACTTTACAGCCTTTAAAAAAAAAAGAAAAAAAAATCCCTCATCAATCTACACACAATAACCCATAATGACCAAGCAAAAACAAGTTTTTAGAAATTGTTGTAAATGTATAAAAAATAAAAAACAGAAATACCTTATTTTTGGTACCCTTCCCCAGATCTGTGCCTCGACACAATCCTGTCTCGGAGCTCTACGGACAATTCCTTCGACCTCATGGCTTGGTTTTTGATCTGTCTTGCACTGTCAACTGTGGGACCTTATATAGACAGATGTGTGCCTTTCCAAATCATGTCCAATCAATTTAATTTACCACAGCTGGACTCCAATCAAGTTGTAGAAACATCTCAAGGATAATCAATGGAAACAGGATGCACAAGAGCTCAATTTCGAGTCTCATAGCATAGGGTCTGAATACTTATGTAAATAAGGTATTTCTGTTATTTACTTATAATACATTTGCAAACATTTCTAAAAACCTGTTTTTGCCTTGTCATTATGGGATGTTGTGTGTCGATTGATGAGGAAAACACTGTATTTAATCCATTTTAGAATAAGGCTGTAACGTAACAAAATGTGGAAAAAGGGAAGGGGTCTGAATACACTCTATTCTTTTGGTTTTATTAATTTATTGCCACCGGGTCCTGCCGGTGTAACTGCTAAACTGTTTGCTGACTGTATACTACACTGCATGATTGTAGTGTTAGTTCTAGTACCTATGCTGACAATGACGTTAGCTAATATGTTGACAACAATGTAGGCTGTGTGTAGCGGTCAGCGGTTATGATATGAAGGTTTGGCTTGGAAAGTTTTTTTCGCCTGGTTATAGACAGCTGATGTGTTGTGCACTTAAGTCCACAAGCAAAGGGAAAAGGTGAGAGGAGGAGAGCGCATAGATGCAAGAAGGAATTATACCATGAGCAAAGTGATCATGCTGTTTGTATGTGGCTGCTATGAAGTGAACTGTGTTTGTGTGTGATATTCTTTCTGCCGATTCTGTTGAAAAAAACGGAAGCAAACAGAATGAAACGGGGATAAACATACCTGCATTTGTCCAATAGAAACTCTTGTTTGCAACTGTTGGACTAATGATTACACCCTAGATCAACTAGATTCAGGCAAGAGTCTGCAAGGCAGTATTGAATGTGTCACTGTCTGTGACCTTGATTACTATAATTTCTCACAACCTGTTGCCCCAACATTGTAAACTTTCATTCATAGGCTAGGTTGTAGCAACCTAATGATGGGTACAGGGAAAACTAGAGTATCATGTAGTAGCCTAAACCTATCGATGTTACATTGACCTGGGTGAATGGAATATGAGTGACAGTCATCCAATATGCTGTAATAGAAATAAGGCCATGCTCATAAAAAAAAGAATCATCCTCCCTCATCTGAAATGGCACCGACCACCACTGATACATTCTTACTTTCTATCTCCCCTCTACTGTAACTAGGCAAAAAACTACAGTAGAGGGACGTTTCCAAACGAGTCTCATTTTCTACTCATAGAGGGTGCAGAGGAGGCATCATCATTTGAATGTGGACGCCCGAGAGGGAGGCAAAAAGAAGGATGAGGGAAATGAACATTAGAGGAGATAAAAAGGGGAGCAGGGAATGAATGGAAGAGGGGAAACAAATGTGAGAGCTGTCGTGCATGAAATTAAAAAGATACCTCCAAATATTCCTGCCCACCATGCTTTATGGCCAGCCCTCCTAAAGCTCTCCCACTGGGCACAGATGTCAGTTCAACATCTAGTTTTGATTTGTATTTGGTTGAGTTGTCAACTAATGTGAATGTAACGTGAAATCAACAAGAACATGTCACCATGTCATTGGATTTAGGTTAAAAGTTTGGTAATTCCCTTACGTTGATGACTTTCAAATCCAATCATTTTTCCACATTGATTCAACATCATCACATTAAATTTTTGGGTTGAAATGTTGTGGAAACAACATTGATTCAACCAATTTTTACACAATGGAGATCTCTCCTACTCTCCTCCTCCTCCTCCTCCTCCTCCTCCTCCTCCTCCTCCTCCTCCTCCTCCTCTCTCTCTCTCTCTCTCTCTCTCTCTCTCTCTCTCGCTTCGCTCTCTCTCTCTCTCTCTCTCAGGCAGAGTAACAGAGTGAGAGAGAGTAATTTAGGCACTCTCTCTCTCCTCTTTTCCTCTCTCTCCTCTCTTCCCCTCTATATTTCTCTCCTTCCCTTTCACTTACATCTCTCTCTCTTTCTCTCACTCTCTCCCTCTCGCTCATCTTTTCCTCTTAATATCTCTTTCTTTCTCTCCCAACCCTCACATCCCCCTGTATCTCTTGCTGTTGATCTGCGGGGAGGGGAGTGTGCAGGGTAGATCTGAGATGGTGTAACCTTTAAGGTATGTCCGAATCAATAAAGCTCTTAGCCGTCCCCTGCCTTCAACAGGTCTAGGGGACTCTTGAGTATTTGTGTTTAGCCTGGTTCTGCTTTGAAATATCTGTCTTCTTATCAAAGGGGGAGGGATCATTAGCGTAGTCTGTCTCTGTTGTTGCTACGTGGTCTCTTGTAGTCTCCAGGCAGATAGCCTGTCACCATCGTCGACAAATAACCTTTCTTCTTACTTAAACCAGTGAGCTAAATTAGGAGACAGCGCACTGTACCTTTAAGGCTCAATCCAGTCTCAGTAGCAATGATCTCTGAACCTGAGAGTCTTTGAGGTTTTATTTCTACTCACAGCAGACCTGGAACACACAATGCAAAAGCGCAAATACCATGTTTCTCCCAACAAGGAACACATTCAAGATATTCCACCTTTTTTTCAACAAATATATTTGAACATTGTCGAGAGGCATAATCCCATATGTTCATATTTCTTCTGTTGCTGTGCGGTAGGGAAGGTTAAGGTAAATAAACCCTTTCCAAGAGAGGAGGGATATTAACATGTAAACAGGCTGAGGAGGAATACTCTGTTGGATCTGACTGGTGCTGTGCTGCACAGAACACAAGACAACATACTGCTTTCAAAGTCCTAGATTGATTTGGAGTTGAGGCTTAAACGTGTTCAGACAAAGAATCGTGCAGTAGTAAAAAAATTTAAAAAATAAAACATGTAATCAATCCACTTTTTATTTTAAAGCAGTGAGGACTCCAGACCACATAACCATGACTCACGTGGAAGTGATAGCGGTGGGTAATGATGCTACATTCCCAGTACCCCCCCCCTTAAAGGCGTTTGCATGCTTCCCAGCCGAAACAGTTCTGAAGATATCGTGCATAAATTATGATGCCATTTTGTGAAGTTTTTGTTCGTTTTGGACTTTGTGTAAGGGTTTTTCTCAGCTGTTCAGGCACACAATATTTTTTCTCGAGGCAAGCCGAATTCGATAGCCGAAGTCAGTAGCCGAAGTTGGTAGCCGAAGTCTACACCCCTTCATTGGTGATTGGTCAACAGAAGGGATTCCTCATTAAAGTCTTTGTTGTCATTCAACGAGAGACGACTCGTTTTCATGCAACATTTATAATTGAGAAAAACTGCATCAAACATCTTAGATGCGCAACTAAGATCTCCTCAGCAAAAACCCTGTTGAGCTAACCCTGCCGAGTGTGTTTACCTTACCAACTCTTGTGTTTACCTTCTCATATCGTCAGCAGCCGACTCCTGTGGTAGCCAATGCACAGTCTCAGCCTCACAGAGCTCTGTGATCTCTCGAAGCCCCAATGTGTCAGAGTGACAAGCTATTGACTTCCATCTTCAAATAGACTCAGTCCCTGAGGTAGTCCAGGGGACAGCAGCCCAGCTATCGATCCATAGGAGTGATATGAGCTATGGGCCCACCACCTATGATAAATCTATCATCCAGGCGATATGAAGTATGCACATGCCAAACGAGGTATGATGTATATATGCATGCACAGGTAAAGCTGTCTGGAAAGATTGATTCATTTAATTACTCTCCACCATGCATACACACACACAGTCTGTGAGGCTGATGCGGGCACCCACACACGCCACTGTGACTGAAAAGGCTGAAATCTCGGCTCTCTAAATTAAAAACATATTTGATACACAGGAGACTCTTTCTACCTCTTCCCCGTCTCCTTGTCTGGCTCCTCTCTAAACCCTGTGTCAGATAGGGGAGAAGGATCAATGTGAGACACTGTTCTTTTTCAGAGTAGCGCTTCTAAAGCAGGATCCTCAGAGGGTCTTCTGGGGCCATATCTTCTCAGAGGAGTGATGTCATAATCTCTTGTGTGGGGATTGATTGGTGACTTTGGCAACACATCTGGTTTGAAGATAAAGTGTCTTGATAGTGTCATGTCCACTGTCTTGTAACTGTGGTTACCTGCGACATAAGTCAATATCAATCAATCAATCAAATGTATTTATAAAGCCCTTTTTACATCAGCAGATGTCCCAAAGTGCTATGCAGAAACCCAGCCTAAACCCCCAAACAGCAAGCAATGCAGATGTAGAAGCATGGTGGCTAAGAAAAACTCGCTAGAAAGGCAGGAACCTTGGAAGGAACCTAGAGAGGAACCAGGCTCTGAGGGGTGGCCAGTCCTCTTCTGGCTGTGCCAGGTGGAGATTATAAGAGTACATGGTAATTTAAGGCCAGATTGTTCTTCAAGATGTTAAAACGTTCATAGATGACCAGCAGGATCAAATAATAATCACTGGTTGTAGAGGGTGCAACAGGTCAGTACCTCAGGAGTAAATGTCAGTTGGCTTTTCATAGCCGAGCATTCAGAGGTCGAGACAGCAGGTGTGGTAGAGAAAGAGAGAGAGAGAGAGTCGAAAACAGCAGGTCCGGGACAAGGTAGCACATCCAGTGAACAGGTTAGGGTTCCCTAGCCGCATGCAGAACAGTCGAAACTGGAGCAGTAGCACGACCAGGTGGACTGGGGACAGCCAGGAGTCATCAGGCCAGGTAGTCCTGAGGCATGATGGGGCTCAGGTCCTCCGGGAGAGAGGGAGAGAGGAAGAGAGGGAGAGAGGGAGAGAGAGAGAGTATTAGAGTGAGCATACTTAAATTCACACAAGACACCAGATAAGACAGGAGAATTACACCAGATATAGCAGACTGACCTAGCCCCCGGCACATGGACTATTGCAGCATAGATACTGGAGACTGAGGTTGATGAGGAGCGTGACAAACAATGGCCACACATAAGGTTAATTTCTAACCATCACATATTTTTCATTTGGATAGCTGCTTCCCTATTGAGTCCAAGAGTCCATATGACACATTCTATATTTTATATCTTCCAGTCCTGCCAATTACGAATCTGTCATCAACAGTCCTTTGGATAGATTATAGCAAATAACAAGAAAAGTGTTTTGTTTGTTGATTAAGCCAAGAAAGACGTTGTTATGAATATAAAATTGTTCTTTGTTCAGTCAGAGCCTTCACCTGTCTCACCAGCAAGCACAGAATCATCTCATCTAATAGCACTAATCACAGAAGATCTAAACAGCCCTACCCACGACAAGCTTTGATAAGTCTCTTTCTAATATCACTCTAATATCATTGATGTCATCTCCTGTCACTTACTTAGTGTTTAGATCATTAAAATATGCAAAGATGGTTCAAAATCAACTTCAGTTGATGCTGTCAATTAGAAATGACCAGAATAATCCAAATCTGGGTGCAATTGAAATAGGGAACATTTTGCCATTTATATAGAATGTTGTTTTCAGAAACGCTGAAGTCTGTATAGATCCAAACTCAACTAAGTACAAATGAGGACCTACAGGGATGTTAGACCTAGTGATAACCCAAGGGCCTATGAAGGGACGGACTGGGACCATAAATTGGGCCAGGCATTTCTAACACACCAGCAATTGTTTTTCTTAAGGCATTTGCTCAAATTGCCCTATGGCCAGTCCGTTTCTGGGCTTATATATGATGTTAGTTCTATTTGTATGATGGTGTTATTACATAGAAGACTGTGGGGATGTTTTCCTTTGGTTTCTCAGTAATTAGAAGTGTCTAATGGGGCCCTGCTGGAAGAGCCATTAGCGCATAGCGGGGTCTGTGTCACAGCTAAACCAAGCAGAACAAAACCCAACTCACAGTCACTCTGCCTATCCAATCAAATACAGTACCGGATCAGGTGTGTGGGGGGGGAGTGTCTGTGTGTGTATGACAGCTAATGGGCACAGCAACTCATTTTGTAACTACTAGTCTGAACAGACTATCAAATATTTACTCCTAAAACCTCAAAAGATTCCCTCAGTTTCTAACCAGCATTTCTATTAGACAAGGGGATATTGGAAAACCTGTGTGATGATTTACAATCATTTCAAAAGCCCCTCATATCTCTATGATAAATCCATAGGCATATGAGTGAGTGGGTGCCACGTTTTAACTTGGGGCTATGAAAATAGACCTCAACCACATCAATAACTTCTTTGAAGAAATAGAATATTTCAAGGAAATTACATGATGTCTCAATCTGCATGGAGAGAAACTTCAACATTAGATTACTAAAAGAAAAAAGCTCTGCTAGGAGAAAGAGGGAGATGCAGCAGCTTTTAACTGCTTGTTCTTGTTCTCCGTCATCTCTACTTCTTTCATTCCTTTTGAGTCTTCATGCCTCTCTTTCAAGTGGACCTGGCTTTGATCCCAACCCTGTGGGATTTAGAACGGGAGAATCGCAGATGTTCCGACTTCTAACAACACAAAAAGATTTGATACCAGATAATATGGTTAATAGATAGGGTTTGAAAAGTCTGGGAAAAGTTACAGTCAAAATAAAGAAATAGATAAAGACATTTAAAAAAACAGGTGTTTGTTAGTTCTACTTCCTTGGGAGTTGAGTCGAGGGCTCCAGTTTCTATTTCTTTGTACCTGTATTGACTTTATATCGATAGTCTAAAACAGTAAATCCTTTGAAAGCTGTTGGCCCTCCGTGGTAATGTTGTATAAAATCCCCCTAACTCATATTTCCCTCAGATTACACAGACCCACAAAGAATTGGAAAACAAATCCAATTTTGAACAACTCCCATATCTATTGGGTGAAATACCATAGTGTGCCATCACAGCAGCAAGATTTGTGACCTGTTGCCACAAGAAAAGGGCAACCAGTGAAGAACAAACACCATTGTACAAACAACCCATATTTATGTTTATTTGTTTTCCTTTTTGTACTTCAACTATTTGCACATTGTTACAACAATGTATATAGACATAACATGTCATTTGAAATGCCATTTTGAATGTAATGTTTACACTTTACTTCTGATTGTTTATTTCATTTTTGTTTATTATCTATTTCACTTGCTTTGGCAATGTAAACATATGTTTCCCATGCCAATAAATCCCTTTGAATTGTATTGAAGAGAGAGAGAGAGAGAGAGAGAGAGAGAGAGAGAGAGAGAGAGAGAGAGAGAGATAGAGAGAGAGAGAGAGAGAGAGAGAGAGAGAGAGAGAGAGAGAGAGAGAGAGAGAGAGAGAGAGAGAGAGAGAGAGAGAGAGAGAGAGAGAGAGAGAGAGAGAGAGAGAGAGAGAGAGAGAGAGAGAGAGAGAGAGAGAACTGGCAGATCGCTCAAGATTGACTTTGAAATTGGACGTCCTGAAGACATCTGGAAATGCCTTCAGAACTGGCCACTAGGGACAACAGTGAGCACTATTACCATCAAGTAGGCATCGGATTTGCTAGGGCATTGTGGACAGGGGTGGTGGATAGCCTTAATTGCATGACTCTGGAACCAAAGGTTGCCTGTTCAATCCCAGTGGTAGACACCAACATTTTTCATTCCAAATCTTAACCTTTAAAACACAAATTCGCAGTTGCTTTTCCCAACTGCTTGTTGTGAGGGAGAAAAAATATAGAGTTTGAATGAAAACATGGGTGGGTTTGGCCCAGCCATAGTCGCTGGGCTTGCCTTGGGGAAAGGTGTGTCCTTGTGCTAAATCCCACCCACCCGAATGACCTTTATTGTGCATCACTCAGGGAGCCAGTGGAGTTAGAGGAAGCGTCTCTAGCTGCTACCACCGCCGCCAGACTCAAACACATTAGACAGCCAACGCACTTCAGGCTTCAGTGTTAACAGGTGTAATGACGCGCTCTCATCCCTGCGCTAGGCAGGTGAACATCTTGTGTGACGTAACCAACCAAGCACAGATAGATTGTTTAAATCGGCTCTGGCTCTATGTTCATAACTAAAACTGATATCTATTTGCTTTGTTGCAATGACAATACATTCACCTGGATATTAGCTAATTGCCAGGCTAGGATAGGTAGCTGAAGAACTCCCCCCGGACTATAGCCATAGAACAGCTATAGTCATGAAGCAGAGCCAGACGGAATTCCTGCCTAGGGATGAGAGCGCATCATTGCACTATATTTGCACCATGAGTGATTTTGCACGCCAATTACTATTATTTGCCCATATGATTCGGAGACATACTTTATGAAAACACTGGAAATAAGCTATTGAATGGTCAGTGATCATCACCATTTGAAGCATGTAATTAACTAAATAGAATTACATTTAGGCTGCAATATGTCAGCCTATCGCCCAAGTGGGAATGGGACCATGGTACATAAGGAGAATGCCATTCCTATAGACCTAGAGATAAGCTACTGTACATAAATCCACAAGGAGTCAGGACTAGCTTATCATTTTAACCTTTGTTTATCAAGTCAGCCATATCATCCATGGTTCTGAAAAGGGAGTACAAATTATGTAAATTAATGAGGTTATCTCAATAATATATTCAAACATTGAAGAAAATATTTGTATTTCAAGCCCAGATTGAACTAGAATTCAATTCACTCTGATCAATCCATGATAAGGACATGCACTCAAATCTGCAGGGGAGATCCGAGGGAAGGAATAAATAAATGTTTATTTTGAGGGAATGACCTGTGAACGAATGAAAAAACTGAGAGAACAGATTAGCTTGACCTTTTTTTCTCCACCATGACCGCTAAGGGGTTCTGTACTAAACACAGCTGCTGGCTGCTTGATTGCATCAACCTAGCTAACATTATCTAATGTTAGCTAGCTAGCTAGCTAGTTAGGCTACTCTAAAACTAACATTAGTAGTTTCTTAGCTAGCTATAGATTGGATCATTCTAGATAGTTTTAGAGGACGACTAAACTGCTTTTATTAACTGCTTTTATTAACACATACCTTGAGTTCCATACAAATTAGTGTTCACTCTCTCATGGGGCAGGCAACCAGGCAGGCAGGAGAGGAGGGTTTCCACTAGATAACATGCTGTCATGCTGTCTCGCCACATGTTTTCCAGTGGCTCTGATTCCATTATATTATATTATCAAATCAAAATCAGTCATATCAAGTTTATCTGTCACATGTCATATGCGCAGGATACAGTGGGGTGTATACAGCACTGCGCACTAAGTGCTTACTTGAGAGCTTTCCTCTCAACATTGCAGTAACAATTAGTTTCAATGTCATTCTATAATGGACAGGACAGCTTAGACCTGTTGGATGAAGGAGACAGTCAGCCATAGATGATGCCGAAGATCCTAAAGATGCATTGCTATCACACCTACTCTGATGACCTTGTAGTACGGGGTGAAAGGTGTAAACTAGAAGCAGCATCGAAAGAGCTATGCCATGCAGTTTACAGACATTTTTGTGCCCTATAGGTGTAGTGCCCTGGGAGCTGGCAACAAGGTCATCACTCTGAGCTGCTGTGTGTGGAGAGTACTGGACTCCATGTGGTCACAATCTGGACCTCTTTCCTGGGAGCTGGAAACATGTCCTGCCATGTATGAGTGTTCAGTTGTCAATGTAATCCACTTTAGAATGTAATTGTGAATATGTAAATTAATGTACAGTACACTTATTTTATAAAGATTTGTTTCATAACAGATATTTTTGTGATCAGTTTTTTAAATCATGAAGCAAGTAGTTCAAGTCATCTATGGTTCTGTTACTCCGGCAGTGTTGATGCTGATGGGGAGTGAAATAAATCACATCACTCTAATGGCTTATTAGCATAAGTGTCAAAGACCTTTCTAAACCAAGTTGTCATATTATTGATTCTAACTCAATGCAATTGTTTATTAATTTCTCAACTGTCATCAGAAAATTGAAAATACATTACAATATAGTACTGAGAAATGAGTGTAATGTCTGCCATTCTGTGAACAAATGTTTCCTACCAAACCATTGCCTTTGATGATCCTTATTGCTTGGGACAGGAGGGATGGGGGTTGATGACTATGTGTGGGAGAACATGAGTCAAATTGTTACTGCTATGTTGAAGGTAAGGACTTCATAGTACTGTATACACCCCACTTTCACATCAGTAAGTCAGTGTCACACAGTGTCCTTTACATACATGTGGTGGTGTGCTGTAACCAGTGTAACATGTGTAATTAATTTTACATTTTTATATTTTAGTCATTTAGCAGACGCTCTTATCCAGAGCGACTTACAGTTAGTGAGTGCATACATTTTCATACTGGGACTCACTGCTATAAGGTGTTTCAACAGGGAGAATGAGACAATACAGACAGTAACGGGGCAAATACAGTGAGGGAAAAAGTATTTGATCCCCTGCTGATTTTGTACATTTGCCCACTGACAAAGAAATGATCAGTCTATAATTTTAATGGTAGGTTTATTTGAACAGTGAGAGACAGAAGAGCAACAACAAAATCCAGAAAAACGCATGTTAAAAATGTTATAAATTGATTTGCATTTTAATGAGGGAAATAAGTATTTGACCCCTCTGCAAAACATGACTTAGTACTTGGTGGCAAAACCCTTGTTGGCAAGGTCAGACGTTTCTTGTTGTTGGCCACCAGGTTTGCACACATCTCAGGAGGGATTTTGTCCCACTCCTCTTTGCAGATCTTCTCCAAGTCATTAAGGTTTCGAGCCTGACGTTTGGCAACTCGAACCTTCAGCTCCCTCCACAGATTTTCTATGGGATTGAGGTCTGGAGACTGGCTAGGCCACTCCAGGACCTAAATGTGCTTCTTCTTGAGCCACTCCTTTGTTGCCTTGGCCGTGTGTTTTGGGTCATTGTCATGCTGGAATACCCATCCACGACCTATTTTCAATGCCCTGACTGAGGGAAGGAGGTTCTCACCAAAGATTTGACGGTACATGGCCCCGTCCATCGTCCCTTTGATGCGGTGAAGTTGTCCTGTCCCCTTAGCAGAAAAACCCCCCCTTAGCATAATGTTTCCACCTCCATGTTTGACGGTGGGGATGGTGTTCTTGGGGTCATAGGCAGCATTCCTCCTCCTCCAAACACGGTGAGTTGAGTTGATGCCAAAGACCTCAATTTTGGTCTCATCTGACCACAACACTTTCACCCAGTTCTCCTCCAAATCATTCAGATGTTCATTGGCAAACTTCAGACGGGCCTGTATATGTGCTTTCTTGAGCAGGGGGACCTTGCGGGTGCTGCAGGATTTCAGTCCTTCACAGCATAATGTGTTACCAATTGTTTTCTTGGTGACTATGGTCCCAGCTGCCTTGAGATCATTGACAAGATCCTCCCGTGTAGTTCTGGGCTGATTCCTCAACGTTAACATAATCATTGCAACTCCACGAGGTGAGATCTTGCATGGAGCCCCAGGCCGAGGGAGATTGACAGTTCTTTTGTGTTTCTTCCATTTGCGAATAATCACACCAACTGTTGTCACCTTCTCACCAAGCTGCTTGGCGATGGTCTTGTAGCCCATTCCAGCCTTGTGTAGGTCTACAATCTTGTCCCTGACATCCTTGGAGAGCTCTTTGGTCTTGGCCATGGTGGAGAGTTTGGAATCTGATTGATTGATTGCTTCTGTGGACAGGTGTCTTTTATACAGGTATCAAGCTGAGATTAGGAGCACTCCCTTTAAGAGTGTGCTCCTAATCTCAGCTCGTTACCTGTATAAAAGACACCTGGGAGCCAGAAATCTTTCTGATTGAGAGGGGGTCAAATACTTATTTCCCTCATTAAAATGCAAATCAATTGATAACATTTTTGACATGCGTTTTTCTGGATTTTTTTGTTGTTATTATGTCTCTCACTGTTCAAATAAACCTACCATTAAAATTATAGACTGATCATTTCTTTGTCAGTGGGCAAACGTACAAAATGAGCAGGGGATCAAATAGTTTTTTCCCTCACTGTACATTCAGTGGCCAGTTTATTATGTACACCACCCTGTTCTCGAAAATTGATCGCTCCTACAGACAGTGAGTCACATGGCCGTGGCTTGCTATTTAAAGCAGGCAGACGGGCATTGAGGCATTCCGTTACTGTTCGATTGAACGTTAGAATGGGCAAAACGAGTGACCTAAGCGAATGAGCGTGGTATGATCGTCGGTGCCAGGCATGCCGCTTCCAGTACCTCAGAAACACTCCAATCAGCTAAACACAAGAAGAAGTGGTTCCAGTGGGAAAGCGATCACCAACACTGGACAATTGAGTGGAAAAACGTTGCCAGGTCCGACGAACCCTGGTTCCTGTTGAGTGATGCGGAGTCAGGATTTGGCGTAAGCAGCATGAGTCCATGGTCCCTTCCTTCCTGGTGTCAACGATACAGGCTGGTGGCGGTGGTGTAATGGTGTGGGGCATGTTTTCCTGGCACACGTTAGGTCCCTTGATACCAATTGACCAATGTTTCCATTCCCCGTAGAATTCAGGCTGTTATGGAGACAAAGGGGAGTCCGACCCGGTACTAGATGGGAGTACCTAATAAACTGGCCACTGAGTGTATATGACATCAGTGGTCAGCTAATACATTACTTCAATAATCACCTCACCCAAAATTGCGTTTCGGACCACTTTCTCCATGTTGCCGAGTTATCAAAGTGGGTAAACCCATAGTGCTAAGCATATTGTGTGGTTTTGGCCCCCAGACATGATCTGGTATACACTATACTAACCTTGCATATAGAAGGAGCCGGGGTAGCCCACGTTCCCAGGCTTGGAGGCAGGATACCCTGCACCATCTCTGTTATAGTCCTCTCCTGAGGCCGACGCATAGACTGAAGAGGGCAGGCCATCCTACGATTGATTGCCCATAGTCTACCAATATGTCATTGTCATACAGATGAAGCCATTGTTCAGATAATTGCCTATAACCTGTCCATGTAGAATTTTCCATCAGTCGTTCTGGTGGGGTAGTTCACACTAGGAATCAATGCTGTACTGTATGTGCTGAAAGGACAAACAGAAAACTATTTTGGTAAATTACCAACCATATCATTATTGAATCGCAAAGCATTAGAAAAACATTAATATTGCATTTCTTACCTCTCTTTCAGTGTTGAGTTTTACACAACCACAACTTGAACAGCCTCCGGTTCCCTCAAAATCAGATCAGAAATACATGTTTGTGTAAAGTTACTGTACTGAATTTTATAGCAGGATGCATTGTCTGGGGTGATCATTAGGTGAAAACGCTGCCAACCACCTACCTAGCTAGCTGTCTGATCAACAAACCATACACACTAGGGTTGAGCCGAGTAGTCGGACAAAACGTGTATCATAACGCATATGGGCAATATTCTGGACACGATCTTTGTAATTATCCATGATAAAAAATATGTAATTTTCGGGTGCCAGCACGCATCTTTCTCATGTCAGTCAGTCATGTGTGAGGTTATACGTGGTCTACATAACTCAACTGGCTAGTTTGCCTGTCTGTAAAGTGATGGGTGGGCTGTTGATCCTGCTGCTCTGATTGGATAGAGTGAAGCTGTACAGTGGCTTGCGAAAGTATTCACCCCCTTGGCATTTTTCCTATTTTGTTGCCTTACAACCTGGAATTAAAATAGATTTTTTGGGGGGGGTTGTATCATTTGATTTACACAACATGCCTACCACTTTGAAGCTGCAAAATAAGAAATAAGAAATAAGAAAAATATATATATATATATTTGAGCGAGCGAACTAACAAGTTCTTTTTTTAAATTTCACTTCACCAATTTGGACTATTTTGTGTATGTCCATTACATGAAATCCAAATAAAAATTAATTTTAATTACAGGTTGAAATGCAACAAAATAGGAAAAACGCCAAGGGGGATGAATACTTTTGCAAGGCACTGTATTTCTCCGTCCATAATTTCACCCGATCACTTAACCTCCATGTTTTCGGTCTGATCATTTAGATTGCTGCTGCCTGCTACTATCATAAATCACATGCCGAGGATGTTTGCTATCAAGCTATCAATGTGCATAATATCTAACAAGCTGGGCAAGGGTAGGGAAAAAGATGAAATGCTGAGTGACAGCAAACTTGTCTGCCCGCTGCAAGTTGAGGACACACAGACACAGAAACACACACACCCCTCCGCGCACTGCTCCTAAACTGCAGCTTTTTTGAAGTGAGAAAATGCAGGGAGGTATTTTGCCAACATCTACTTAGGCATACTAAAATATTTTAAAAAAATTCTGATCACGAGTATCATCCGATCCAACTATCAACTGTAAACTTATAGATATGATTACTAATAAGTGTATGGCCATGTCGGCACACCCCTAAACATACTGTCATGTCAAAAATCTAGCTTTATCTAGCTAGTAAACATTAGTTGAAAAAAAGCATTAGGGCATCTTGTGAAGTTCATGCATTTTAGACGATGTAGCTAGCTAGAGTAGACTCCTTATTAGTAAGTACAAAACAATCTGAATACAAGATGCTAGCTTGCTAGCTAGCTAGCTAGCTAACGTTTGCTTATACAGCTACACTGTCGAACACACAAACTAACTTGATTATAAAGGCAATAATGTCAACATTGAGCTGAACAGGAGAACGTTGGCCATTTATTTGTGACTTTGTCACTTATCAGTGCCTGTTGTCTGTCTGCTGTGTTTGAGTCTGGCGGCAGTAGTAGCAGCTAGATATCTTCCGATTCCTCTAACTCCACTGGCTCCCTGAGTGATGCACAATGAAGGTAATTCGAGTGGGCCGGATTTAACACCTTTCCCCAAGGCCAGCCCAGCAGCTATGGCTGGGCAAAACCCCCATGTTGTTGTTCAAACTCTAAATATTTTTTTCTCTCTCACATCAAAAGCAGTGGGGCGCCTTCTGTTGGGAAAAGTAACTGTGGATCTGAGCTTTAACTTAACCATTCGGAATGAATGCCTAAACTTAATGTTTTAACCCTATCCAAAACCTTAACCCTTATCTTCGAAATGTGATGTTTGGAGCAATTTCGAAGTATGACTTTGGAGATACTGAACAATGCTGAGCAGGAGGAGTCAACCCAGGGTGTCAAAAACGTCACAATCTGAAGTGGAATTGGTCTTGTTGAGAGTGAGACAGAGATAGAGGGAGCGAGAGAGAGAGGGACAGAGAGAGAGAGAGAGAGAGAGAGAGAGAGAGAGAGAGAGAGAGAGAGAGAGAGAGAGAGAGAGAGAGAGAGAGAGAGAGAGAGAGAGAGAGAGAGAGAGGAGTATGGGTAAACTTTACCACCTGGGCTTTTTAGTCCTGTCAGTCAATTCAAACCTATGGAGGCTAACTCTCAATGGACACTCTCCTCTGTGACTCACCACCAGTGTACCTACCAACCACTGCTATGTAATTAATGATCATTATCCCCCTTCCTGTTCTCTTAGCAGTTAATGATTAAAGAGGTGGCATGCAGACAGCGCCACACTCACGCACGCACACACACACACATGCATGCATGCAGGAAGGTACACACTCACGCACATACACACACAGTCACGCACGTACGTACACACACACGCACACCATATGTTTTACTATCCTTGTGGGCAACTAAATATATTTCCATTCAAAATCCTATTTTCCCTAATTCTAACCCTAACCGTAATTGTAACATTAACCCTAAACCACACACGCACACATGCACACACACACACACACACACACACACACACACACAAACACACTGCACCCCATTAAAACAGCTGACAGCTTAAGCTACGACTGAGCTACGAGGGTTTCAATTACTCGTCAAATCTGACAGTGTTCCTCAGTTATGAGCGGTCAGGACGAATTTACGGGGAAGGGAGACGTTTGAATTCGAAGAAGCTACAGACTCTTTTAAGATTTATCTGTTTGTGCGTGGCAATGTATGTGTTTACGAGTGAGTCTGTGTGACAGAGAGAGAGAAAGACTGAAAGCAGTGGAGGCTCCTCAGAGTAGGAAGGGAAGGACCATCCTACTCAGTGAATTTCATAAAGATATAAATAGTGAAACATTAAAAAAGTTATATTTTTTTGATAAAACTATACTAAATATATTCACGTCAACAAATAACTTAATTAAAACACACTGCTTTGCAATGAAGGTCTACAGTAGCCTCAACAGTACCCTCTAGGGTAGCACCATGGTGTAGCCGGAGGACAGCTATTTGCCATCCTCCTCTGGGTACATTGACTTCAATACAAAACTTAAGAGGCTCATGGTTCTCACCCCTTCCATAGACTTAAATAGTAATTATGACTATTTGCGGAGGACATCCTCCATACTATCAGAGTTTTTTCAGCATGAATTGAGATTTGTCCATCCAATCAAAGGATCAGATAATTAATCTAGTACTGAAAGCATAAGCTACAGCTAGCTAGCATTGCAGTTCATAAAATGTGGTGAGTAGTTGACTCAAAGAGAGAGAATAACAATAGTTGAACAGTTTTGAACAAATGTATTTCTTCAAAATAATTAAGGAGAAGCAGGAGAGAGAGAGAGAGAGAGAGAGAGAGAGAGAGAGAGAGAGAGAGAGAGAGAGAGAGAGAGAGAGAGAGAGAGAGAGTTACGGGTCTCGGGTGTGTCTAATTGTAACTTACTTGTCCGGAAGGGCCCGTACAGATCCGAACACGACTGCTGCAGTACAGAGAGAGAGAGAAATGTTATAAAATATGCTCTTGCTTTTCATGAGAGTGTAGCGTGGCGAGTGTAGCTTGTTGTTGGCCAATCATAAGTCATCAAAGCGGCAATAGGCTACAGTCATAGAGGCTCTGTGTGTGGCAAATGTTAGGAGATATCTAATCAATGGTAGATGGAATTAAAATAATGAAATTAGAATGTAGCCCTTTCCTGCAGTCAAATGACCTAGTGGCTTCATGGGTGGAATGTTTCTTAATATTTTCATAATTTCAAAATTAATAAACATTAAAATAAAAAACTATGCCAAAAATCCGGTGTTTCTATGTCAAACAGTTCTGATATTTTTCAGTCTTCTGTGATGTATATAAAGTGTAATATTGGGATGCAAACTCAAAATGTAATACATTTCAACTCTATATCTGACATGGTACAGGGGTCTTCTTTTCTTTAAGCTCATAAGCATGTGTGTGAGGTGTACACTTTTGTTTCAAAGTAGATTTGCTACCAAGAATCACTCTGTGTGACCCTGATTTAGCCCACTGCCATAAAGGTTAAAGCAGAAGGATAGGCTACAATGACTAAGAGCCAACAGTTAGGCTGCTACTTAATTTTCTGAATGGAGTTGTTGTTATTTGTAACTGTAAGATGAGAAAGTGCATGCACTGCAACCTCAATTAGCCTAGCTAGCTGCAGTCAAGACAGGTACTACATAATCATATTTGATGGTAAATAACCTAGCCATGGCAGCTATTAGTCTACTATAGCCCAAGTCAGCTTGGTTGGTTGCTATCTATCATCTCTCCCTCCCCCCTCCCTGGTTATGGTATGAAGGTTTGGCTTGTAGAGGTTTTTGCACCTGCTCAAATAAAATAAAATAAAATCAGATCAAATTTTATTGGCCACATGCGCCGAATACAACAGGTGCAGACATTACAGTGAAATGCTTACTTACAGCCCTTAACCAACAGTGCATTTATTTTTTAATAAAAAAGTAAAATAAAACAACAAAAAAGTGTTGCGAAAAATAGAGCGAAAGTAAAATAAAATAACAGTAGGGAGGCGTTTTTCTGGATTTCTTTTTTGTTATTCTGTCTCTCTCTGTTCAAATAAACCTACCTTTAAAATTATAGACTGATCATGTCTTTGTCAGTGGGCAAACGTACAAAATCAGCAGGGGATCAAATACTTTTTTCCCTCACTGTCGGTGTTCCTCTTGTCCAGGTGGGAAAGGGCAGTGTGGAGTGCAATAGAGATTGCATCATCTGTGGATCTGTTGGGGCGGTATGCAAATTGGAGTGGGTCTAGGGTTTTTGGGATAATGGTGTTGATGTGAGCCATGACCAGCCTTTCAAAGCACTTCATGGCTACAGACGTTAGTGCTACGGTTCGGTAGTCATTTAGGCAGGTTATCTTAGTGTCCTTGGGCACGTGGACTATGGTGGTCTGCTTGAAACATGTTGGTATTATAGACTCAGTCAGGGACATGTTGAAAATGTCAGTGAAGACACTTGCCAGTTGGTCAGCACATGCTCGGAGTACACGTCCTGGTAATCCGTCTGGCCCTGCGGCCTTGTGAATGTTGACCTGCTTAAAAGTCTTACCCACATCAGCTACGGAGAGCGTGATCACATAGTCATCCGGAACAGCTGGTGCTCTCATGCATGCTTCAGTGTTGCTTGCCTCGAAGCGAGCATAGAAGTGGTTTAGCTCGTCTGGAAGTCTTGTGTCACTGGGCAGCTCGCGGCTGTGCTTCCCTTTGTAGTCTGTAATAGTTTTCAAGCCCTGCCACATCCGACGAGCGTCAGAGCCGTTGTAGTATGATTCAATCTTAGTCCTGTATTGACTCTTTGATGGTTTGTCCGAGGGCATAGCAGGATTTCTTATAAGCGCCCGGGTTAGAGTCCCGCTCCTTGAAAGCGGCAGCTCTACCCTTTAGCTCAGTGCGGATGTTGCCTGTAATCCATGGCTTCTGGTTGGGGTATGTACGTACTGTCACTGTGGGGAGACGTCATCGATGCACTTATTGATGAAGCTAGTGACTGATGTGGTGTACTCCTCAATGCCATCGGAAGAATCCTGGAACATATTCCTGTCTGTGCTTGCAAAACAGTCCTGTAGCTTAGCATCTGCGTCATCTGACCACTTTTTTATTAACAGAGTCACTGGTGCTTCCTGCTTTAGTTTTTGCTTATAAGCAGGAATCAGGACGATAGAGTTATTGTCAGATTTGCCAAATGGAGGGCGAGGGAGAGCTTTGTATGCATCTCTGTGTGTGGAGTAAAGGTGGTCTAGAGATTTTTTTCCTCTGGTTGCACATTTAACATGCTGGTAGAAATTAGGTAGAACGGATTTAAGTTTCCCTGCATTAAAGTCCCCGGCCACTAGGAGCGCTGCATCTGGATGAGTGTTTTCCTGTTGATATATGGCCTTATACAGCTCATTCAGTGCAATCTTAATGCCAGCATTGGTTTGTGGTGGTAAATAGACAGCTATGAAAAAAATAGATGAAAACTCTCTTGGTAAATAGTGTGGTCTACAGCTTATCATAAGATACTCTACCTCAGGTGAGCAAAACCTCGAGTCTTCCTTAGTATTTGATTTTATGCACCAGCTGTTGTTTACAAATATACACAGTCCGCCAGCCCTTGTCTTACCGGAGTCAGCCGTTCCATCCTGCCGATGTAGCGTATAGCCCGCTAGCTGTATGTTGTCCATGTAGTCGTTCAGCCACGACTCGGTGAAACATAAGATATTACAGTTTTTAATGTCCCGTTTGTAGGATAACCGTAATCGTAGGTCATCCAATGTATTCTCAAATGATTGAACATTGGCTAATAGGATTGATGGAAGAGGCAGTTTACTCGCTCGCCGTCCGATCCTTACAAGGCACCCCGACCTACGTCCACGATATCTCAGACTTTCTCAGACAGTTGTGTTGTGAACTGAAGACCACAAGAAAAAGAAAAGGTGAGAGGAGGAGAGCACGTAGATGCTTGAAGGAATTATACAACAACCGAAATGATTATACTGTATCTGGCTGCTATAAAAGTGAACCATGTGTTCGGGTGATCAGGGGTGTATTCATTCTTCCGATTCTGTTGCAAAACGTGTCTTATACAGAAGCAAAAAACTAAACGGGGAGGGAAACTCTCGTAAAGAATCTCTCGTTTCAACTGTTTGGACTAATGATTACACCCAAGCTACGCTAGTTGCAGGCAAGAGTCTGCAAGGCGGTATTGAATGTGTCACTGTCTGTCACCTTGATTACTCCAATTTGTCTCTCAACCTGTGCACCTATGTTATAAACTTTCATTTGTACCCAGCTAGCACATAAATTAGTGTTTGTTTTCTTTGAAATGGGGTCTGTTTGAATAGACTAACAGGAACAGATTTGTATGAGCTAAAAAGAAACATGGCATGCTAGCTCCATCCTGCTGGCGCAGTGGACTAATTCCATGGATAGAGAATAAAATATCATATGTTTGAATCTCATTAATGCTGTGCCACAATAAAAAAAATTGTTTGCATGATTCATTTTAGTCATTTAGCAGACACTCTTATCCAGAGTGACTTACAGTAGAGAGCACATACATTTTTTACAAATATACTGGTCCCCCATGGGAATTGAACCCACAACCCTGGCATTTCAAGCACCATGCTCTACAAACTGAGCCACACAGTACAGCCCCTAATGCTTAACCAAATAAATTTCCATGTGTCCTACCTGCGCTTGGAATGCAAAACAGTTAACTTAACCTAGCAGCGTTCTCAGAACGTTAGTTAATTACCTTCACATAACCTATAATTTCCATTCTCAGAACCTCCCAGGAAAAGCTTCAGGGAACCATAGTAAAACATTCTTAGAACCTCCCTGCAACCTACAAATTAACGTTTCCAGAAGAGGCAGGAAACGTATAGTTTCATCCCCAGAACCAATGGGAACCCTAAAACGTACATTCCCACAACTTCCAAGGAACCAAATGTGCTAGCTGGGTAGGCTAAGTTTTAGCAACCTCATGATGGGTATAGGGCAAATTCGAGTATCACGTAGTAGCCTAAACCTATCGATGTTACATTGAAGTGGGTGAATGGAATATGAATGAGAGTCTTCCAATATGCTGCAATAGAAATAATGCCATTCTCATACATAAAAAAAAAAATGTCCTTCCTAATGGTAAATGGCACTGACTGAAAGAGAAATAAAAAAAAAGAGAAAAAGAGGGCTCAAGTTAACCTATGCATGTTGAGGGTCTTCTCCACTCACACACACCAACAAACCGGAGGCCATGTTTTTTGTGTCATCCTCCTCTTGTGTCATTCTGTCCCCCTGCTCCCACTCACATGGATACGAGGCCTGGACGGTTGAGAGGGCTCAGTACCAGCCCTCCAACATGTCCTTGAGTTGACGTTCAAACTGTAATGAGTTCTCAGTGAAAAATGTACTGGACGCAATAACTTCTGGGCCTTCGCCAGAGAAGGATGGTGGAGTAGCCAAAGGCATCTAATGGCACGGCAGCCTGAATGAAATGAAATATGTTAATAAATAGTAGCGTAAATGATATGCCCATATGCTGTTGCCACACAGTCATGCATCACTCCTTATGGCACTGGATTTATTTTAAATACCTTAAAGTTTTACTTGGGAGTTAAGGTTTGGTAAAAAGCTGAAAAACAATGGAGATTCAACTGAGCTCCCCCGAGCCTTGGGGACTCTTTATAACAGATTTAAAAGTAGATTATAGTTTGTTAATCACTAGTTTATAGATGGTCTATAAATCCCTCCCTCCCTCCCTAAGTACTAGCTCTGTGCTCTTCACATCCTGATTAGTCAAGAAGCACCAGTTGGCCCTGTTAATCGCAGAGTGTAACTGGAGAGAAAAGGAAAAGAGGGGGGAGAAGGGGGAGAAATAGAAAAAAATAAAGAAAGAAAGAAAGAAAGAAGGAAAGAAAGAAAGAAAGAAAGAAAGAAAGAAAGATAGAAAGAAAGAAAGAAAGAAAGAAAGAAAGAAAGAAAGAAAGAAAGAAAGAAAGAAAGAAAGAAAGAAAGAAAGAAAGAAAGAAAGAAAGAAAGAAAGAAAGAAAGAAAGGAAAAGAGAGAGCGAGAAAGAAAATGGAACGGAGAGAGAGACAGAGAGAGGAGGGGGATGGAGAGAAAGTGAGAGAGGGAAGGACACAGAGAGAGAGACCCAGAACAAGCGAGGATGATAAAGAGAAAGTGAGATCCAGACAGACAGAGAATGGGGACTGTTTGCATGATGTTTTTTTAAACACCCCCTTGAGAAGACACATCATGAGTGTAAATCTGCTGCTCTCTCCATGAGTGTCTCTCCTGGAATCCTCCTGGAGAACCTTCAGAGACAACTCCTAAACTAACCACAAAGTTTAGTCTTCTAAATTAAAGCCGTCTGGCATTTACAGGGCTCACGATGACAAACATCCCTGGAAATGTCGAACAAAAAGAAATTACAGGAATCTTCCTGTGTTTGCCACGCTTTTCTGATCCGATCTGATCTTTTCTCATTAGACAGCGACGGAAAATGTTTTAAAATATATATTTTTTAGACTAAAATATAACATTACCCGTACTTCGGTGAGCTGAAGAGTCAGAAAACACATGAATTGAAACAAAATAAAAAGTCACCATTTATAAAGGGCTTAGCTCGCTTACATCTCCACTGTCAGGGAAGATAAATTAAGCATCCTGAAGAAACCTATATAATATCTTCCTCGTTTGCACAGGGCTTGGTTGGAAAACAATTGCACACATTTACTGAAAGGTTACCGTTGACGCGTCGCATGACATTTTATGTGCAATAAACAGCCACAAATGGAGAACAGTGATTCAAGACCAACCGAAAGCTGTTTACTGCTCTGAGACACATGACCAGCTGACCATTCTCCACAAGGACAGCTCTTCTAGCTTCTATTCTGAGGGATGTAATGTAGCAATGGTCAACGAGAGAGAAAGGAGAGAGAGAAAGAGAGACAGAATGTCAATAATGTATGTGGAAGTCTTTGTTTGAGAGACGGAGAAAGAGAGAACTCTGGATAGTTATTGAGAGCCCCAAAGAAAAAATAGAAAGAGAGGGACAGAGCAGAATAGACTTGAAGGTCAAGGTTTAGTTCAATGTATAGTTTAATTTATAGTTAAAAGAAAATAACCCTGTACAGTGCATTCGGAAGGTACTCAGACCCTTTGACTTTTTCCACATTTTGTTACGTTACAGCCTTTTTCTAAAATGGATTAAATAGTTTTCTCCCCTCATCAATCTACACACAATACCTCATAATGACAAAGCAAAAACTGTTGTTTTTTTGTGTGCAAATTTATAAAAAACGGAAATATTACATTTAAATAACTATTCAGACCCTACAATCAGTACTTTGTTGAAGCACCTTTGGCAGCGATTACAGCCTTGAATCTTCTTGGGTATGACGCTACAAGCTTGGCACACCTGTATTTGGGGAGTTTCTCCAATTCTTCTCTGCAGATCCTCTCAAGCTCTGTCAGGTTGGATGGAGAGCGTCACTGCACAGCAATTTTCAGGTCTCTCCAGAGATGTTCGATCAAGTTCAAGTCCGGGCTCTGGCTGGGCCACTCAAGGACATTCAAAGACTTTCCCCGAAGCCACTCCTGCATTGTCTTGGTTGTGTGCTTAGGGTCGTTGTCCTGTTGGAAGGTGAACCGTCGCCAAAGTCTGAGGTCCTGAGCGCTCTGGAGCAGGTTTTCATAAAGAATCTCTCTGTAATTTGCTCTGTTCATCTTTCCCTCGATCCTGACTAGTCTCCCAGTCCCTGGCGCTGAAAACATCCTCCACAGTTATGATACTGCCACCACCATGCTTCACCATAGGGATGATGCCAGGTTTCCTCCAGACGTGACGCTTGGCATTCAGGCGAAAGAGTTAAATCTTGGTTTCATCAGACCAGAGAATCTTGTTTCTCATGGTCTGACAGTCCTTTAGGTGCCTTTTGGCGAACTCCAAGTGGGCTGTCATGTGCCTTTTACTGAGGAGTGGCTTCCATCTGGCCACTCTACCATAAAGGCCTGATTGGTGGAGTGCTGCTGAGATGGTGGTCATTCTTAAAGATTCTTCCATCTCCACAGAGGAATTCTGGAGCTCTGTCAGAGTGACAATCAGGTTCTTGGTCACCTCCCTGATCAATGCCCTTCTCCCCGATTGCTCAGTTTATCCGGGTGGCCAGCTCTAGGAAGAGTTTTGGTGGTTACAAACTTCTTCCATTTAAGAAATGGAGGCCACTGTATTCTTGGGGACCTTCAATGCTGCAGAAATGTCCCCAGATCTGTGCCTCGACACAATCCTTTCTCGGAGCTCTACGGACAATTCCTTCGACCTCAAGGCTTGGATTTTGCTCTGACATGCACTGTCAACTATGGGACCTTATATAGACAGGTGTGTGCCTTTCCAAATCATGTTCAATCAATTGAATTTACCACAGGTGGACTCCAGTCAAAATATCTCGATGAGGATCAATGGAAACAGGATGCACCTGAGCTCAATTTCAAGTCTCATAGCAAAGGGTCTGAATGCTTATGTAAATAAGGTATTTGTTTTTTATTTGTAATACATTTGCAAACATTTCTAAAAACCTGTTTCGCTTTGTCATTATGGGGTACTGTGTGTATATTGATGATATATTTATTTTTATTTAATCAATTTTAGAATAAGGCTGTAACGTAATAAAATGTGGAAAAAGTATAGGGGTCTGTATACTTTTCGAATGCACTCTATGTCCAAGGGGGTCCTTATACTTACAGTAAATACCTGCAGGAACATGTCAAGGCTGGGTTAATCTCTCTTTCTCTGCTATAGCCGCTAGTATTTCCATATCAATACATTGTACATCCACTTCTAAGAGAGCCTCTAGTCAAGAGTGGTTTGTCCTTCAACAAACTCTCAGTGAGGTTTGATGACATCTATAATACTGTACGTGATCACATTCAGTAAAATGAATATGAAGATATGTATTGAAGCCTCAAATGAAGTGCATTACTGTACTGTACTGGAAGGTACATTACACACTGTATGCACTGTGATTTCTGTAAAGAGTGAATGAGTGTTTGTACGTTACCACCTTAGCGGAGCTGTCTGTGATCATGTCCTCCAGAGTGGCACAGTGGTCTAAGATAATGCATCTCAGCACTAGAGGCCTCACTACAGACCTTGGTTTGATTCCAGGCTGTATCACAATCCATCAGTGATTTGGAGACCCATAGGGCGGTGCTCAATTGGCCCAGTGTTGGATTTTTGCCGGTGTAGGCCATCATTGTAAATAAGAATTTGTTCTTAACTGATTTGCCTAGTTAAATAAAGGTTATAAAAAATCATGTCCAGCACGCTACCCACTGGGCAAAAACTGTTTCCACGTCATTTCAACCCAATAATGTAAACATGATGGCGTTGTTTAACGTGGAAAACTGACTAGATTCACAAAAGGTTAGCAGCGTAAGGGAATTTAGTATTTCATCACCCAACCTTTAACCTAAATCCAATGTCATGGTAATTTGTTTAGTTGATGTTACGTTGAATTCACGTTAGTTGACAACTCAACCAAATATAAATCAAAACTCAACTTTGAACTGATGTCTGTTCCCAGTGGGTTTACTCTACAGATGTGGGATCTTAATTTGATCAGTTTCTCATAGGCAGGAACATAATCCTGCAGCAACAGGAAATGTGAATTATTGTGTGGATTATAATTAATAGATATTTTTGTAAGGGTTGATATATTTTTTGTTAGGGCATATGAAGTCTGACATTTTAAAGTGGAAATATCCTTTTAAAATCTTGAATACACTACAGGTTTGCTTTCCTGCAACAACAGGGTGATCAAATTAAGATCCTATGTCTGTACATCTGATAGACTATGAAAGTAATATAATATTATATTATAAAAAGACAACGTTTTTTAAATATATTTTCTCTTATCCCTTTTCAGCAGCCATGCATGAAAGCCCATATAGAATCTCAAGTCTTGTCCACCATTTATCATTATGTGTAAACTATATGCCAGGACGCAAATATACACTATTTACCAGCACTTTGATGAAATATATTCTGTGGTAATAGTGTTCTGCAGACACCCTAATATATTATTGAACAGATCTAATTTTCATTCAAACTACCTGGAACCCCTAATAACATTTTGCAAGATAATTAGTCACCCTGTCTTTTGCAGGCAATTTCCCCCTGGTTGCCGTGGCATTTATCAAGCAGGGGTGGTCAGGTAAATGTGCACTTGTGATGCAGTTTTATTGGGCTTTATTTAGCCTGGGGTCTTATTGAACATACCCGCTACCATAAACACTGAACACTGAACACACACACACACACACACACACACACACACACACACACACACACACACACACACACACACACACACATGCACACACACCTCACCTCTGCATACACTGAGCTTTTATTTGATTACTCTTCGTGGTTCACTGACAAGACATTGCCCTTCTCTACCTGTTCTCTCTCTGGTTAAATGGTATACATGCCAGGTTACTACATCTGTGCTGTTTGCTGTCATCTGCTCATTTTGACCAGCAAAAACAAAAAACTTTCTCCCCTCTCCTGTCTCCTATCTTTCCATAGTGCCAAAGTTCATGAATACATTATTTTAACTGTTCATTAAGATATTAATACATGGCCCTAATTATTTGGGGTGTCTTATTGACCTAGTTGCGTAATGGAAACCAAACACCAACATCTTGTTGTGTTTAATAATTCATGAATAACATCCAGCCGTTTAATGATTTGATGCCTTCTGAATTAATTCATCAAGGTTCTCTCTCTCTCTCTCTCTCTCTCTCTCTCTCTCTCTCTCTCTCTCTCTCTCTCTCTCTCTCTCTCTCTCTCTCGCTCTCTCTGTCTCTCTCTCTGTCTCTCTCTCTGTCTCTCTTTCTCTCTCTCTCTCTTTCTCTCTCTCGTGTTCTCTCTCGCAATCAGACAGACAGATAGACAGACAGACCCCTTGTCAAAGATTGATTGGAGTTGAGATTAACACGGTTTGGTTGATTAATTGATTAAACATTAGTGTTTCTGTGGGATGCAGCAGACTCCTATTGGATTGAAAAGTCACAGAGTACAGTCTTAGTAGCATACAAAAATGGAAAACAACTATCTTGGATACCAGATAGAAACCATCTGTCTTTAATTGTGTTGAACTAGGAAAAAATGACAGTATGAAATAAATGATTCAAATACTGAGCTATATTGTATGCTCCAAAAAATTATGATATTATTTTATACTAATACAATTGCTCAGTGAAAGCAATTTTGTCCACAAAGTAATGTTTTCTTTCTCAAAAGGGGGTAGGTGTGAAAATTATTGACACCCCTGTTTTTAATACTTTTCAATGCCTCACCTTGCGAGGATAACGGCACTGATCTTTCTTCTGAAATGTTTTATGAGTTGGAGAACACGATGGGAGGGATCTTAGACCATTCCTTCATACAGAATCCTTCCAGATCCTTCATTTGCGCTTACGGACTGCCCTCTTCAATTCAAACCACAGGTTTTCAATGGGTTTCAAATCTGGAGACTGAGATGGCCATTGCAATGTTGATTTTGTGGCCAATTAACCATTTCTTTGTGCATTTTCATGTGTGCTTGGGGTTATTGTCTTGTTGGAAGATCCACTTGCGGCCAAGTTTCAGCCTCCTGGCAGAGGCAACCAATTTTTTCGCTAAAATCTTTGGCATACCAGACACCCCTCAGCCCCCGCATGGGCTCTGGGGGCACATGCGCCTGTCATCAATGTCTTTATTTTCTTTGATATATAAATCATTTTGACAACAACCCTCCAAAAAGTCATTCATAAACCTTTTTAATTTCCATATGTACTAGGATGCTAAGTGTTTGTGACTGAAAAGGTGCCTTAGCACTTGAGAAAGGTAAGGGGATATCAGTGAACAAGGCTACGACGGCGCCAGTGTAATGAGTGGAGCTTATTCAGGTGTTCAAAAGCGCATATCAGACCGAGAGCCTAATGCTTCTTAGGTAGTTCTGTATGAGTTTTAGTTTAGAAAATCATCTCTCTGCAGAAGTGACAGCTACAGGGATGGTAAAAACATCTTGATTGCCGTAGCAACATCAGGGAAATTGGGCAGAAGGGAGTGGTGCTTTAAATACAGCTGTTCTGCAACATTGCAACAATTGAGCCTCTCATTCTCCTTAATTGCCAGCCTCAACACATTACGGAAATAGATGAACTGTATAGGAAGCTCTGGGGACAGATCGCCTGGATACTGGGCAGCCAATAAATTGGCAGATGCAAACAGATTATCATCTTTAGCGAACAACAGTTCTTGAGGGCATGAGACCAGGGGAGTATCTCAAGTTGGATTTAATTTAATTTGATTACATTTAATTTACCTTGATTGCAGTCCATTTGTGTAGGCCATTAGCCAGACAAAACACGCTGAGTTCAACAATAAATAATGGCTGAATTTATCCTCAAGCCGATTGGTTTTTTCATCATTGTTAGGCTATTTGATGTGTAATTATTACAAAAAGTGTATAAATAACAGCTAAATACGGTATGTCCATAGATGGTAGGCTACAATGCATAATGAAACAATCATAGTAAGCTAGTGTTTTGAGGGTGGACTGACTGTATTATTTGGCATAAATAGACTGGTTTAACGCACAACAACTTTTTTTTTGTTACCCCATTTACAATTGGTAGTTACTGTTTTGTCCCATCACTGCAACTCCCGCACGGACTCGGGAGAGGTGAAGGTCGAGAGCGCCGTCCTCCAAAACACAACCCCGCCAAGCCGCACTGCTTCTTGACACAACGCACGCTTAACCTGGATGCCAGCCGCACCAATGTGTCAGAGGAAACACTGTACACCTGGCGACTGTGTCAGCGTGCATGCGCCCGGCCCACCACAGGGCGATGGGACAAGGACATACCGGCCGGCCAAACCCTCCCTTAAACCGGACAATTGCCCGTCGCCTCATGGGTCTCCCGGTCGCTGCCGGCTGCGACTCAGCCCGGTATCGAACCAGGATCTGTAGGAGTAATGCCTTAGACCGCTGCGCCACTCGGGAGGCCCACACAACAACTTTCTATCCAAGCTGGGAGAGCGCAAGGATGGCTCATGTCATGTAGGTTCAGGTAGCCTATACAGGACAGTTGAATATGATACAAAATATATTGGTAGCTGATTAATATGCTGGTGCCTCGAACATTTATTTTACAATCTGCAATGTTTGAATTTAAACTTTAATTACTGAACAAGTAATTACATTATTGCCGCAAGCCAGCAGTCTAAATAAATGGTCGCATTGTGACATCGTGTACAACTTTGTGAAATGTTAGGCTTAACATGAGGAAATGATGACCAAATAGTTCTACCAATAAACATCTATCCATTAGCTAAAGAAAAGCTATAGGCTGTAGGAAATTACCACAAAAAGCCTAGCACCATGGACAGTGATCGGTAGTCTACTGTATACTTTGTGAGTTGCTGTCTAGTCATAAAAATGTACATTGGCTTCCAAAATTATTGTTACCCTTGAAACTGTATAAAATAAATCATTCAAGAACTGAGCCAGATTGTATGCTCAAAATAATAGAATTGCACAGAGAAAGATATTTTGTTTACCAAGTTATACTTATTTTCTCAAAAAGGTAGGGGTCAAAATTATTCATATATGCATTTTAGCCACTTGCTTAACACAGTTTCTCTGGACCCCAGCAAGGTCGGAGTCCTTTTATTAATAATAATAAAATGTGGCAACTAGACAGCAACTCACAAAGTATACAGTAGACTACCGATCACTGTCCATGGTGCTAGGCTTTTTGTGGTAATTTCCTACAGCCTATAGCTTTTCTTTAGCTAATGGATAGATGTTTATTGGTAGAACTATTTGGTCAATATACCTACAGAAAAAGCACTGTTTAAAAAAACAATGAATAAACATGACCTAACAGTGGAATGCAGACTGGGCCTGCAAGTATGTTTGGCCGCCTTTTACTCTCATTCTCATCTTCATCACGAAAAAGCACAGAAATGTATGCACTCACTACTAGATGAGAGCGTCTGTTAAATGACTAAAAGGTCATGTAAAATGTCATCACAGGAATACATTCAACACCATCTGTTGGGCAGGTCTCACCGTTCTCTGAAACAAAGTGCACATCAGTATAAATCAGGTTTGGAGAGCACTGAGTCTTAAACACATATGTCTATGGTGGATGTTGGTAAAGCTATTTAGACTGGGGTGGGATAACGTTTGTATGTGTGTATGTGTGAGTCTGTGTGCCTATGTGTGATGCAGAGATTGTAATTTCAAGGGAAAATCACCCTACCAGGCAGTCAAACATAGCATACGGACCGTGTTGCGGTTCATGTTAATTCCACCATAACCCCAAACATCACACATAAAAACCACAACCACATTTAGTGCTGTCATGATGCCGCATCAACACCAGCTAAATATGCCCGGTGATCTCGCACTAACGTTGCATCAGAATGGAAATGTAGCCTGAACCGTAAAGCATCATCCATCCATCCAGCTTCCATCCAGCTCCCCTCCTTGCCTTCACACTGTGATCGATGCAGCAGGTCCTGTCAGAGCAGGAGATATGGAGTAAATTAATGAACCTCAGACTGCCCAAATAGTCCCAATAACATTTCATTTGTCACGTCACACCATAAAGCTTCAGTATGATCCATTGGGGAGACACAGAGGCAGGGCTAAATCATTGCAATGGTAGCAGGGTTTGGCTTTTCATTCTAGTGTGTGTGCTGCTGGTGTCGGTGCAGTTTGTGTTTGTCCATTTAGCTCGTTTTCTTCCCAACTAGCTTTGCTGTGGATTACCATTGGCATTGTTGTGGTGGTTGACATCTACATGGCATATTGTTAAACGTTATATTTTGCTTTTCAGTTTTATTATTTTTGCCTCTTTTTTAATTCATTGAAGGTATCCCAAGCTCCGAATTTATTTTCATAATATAATAGTATACAGTGCTTGCTATAAATAAGAACTGCAGAAAGTCAGCATTAACAGCGGGGCTGGGACAAAAACAATTCCAAACGGAAGTGTCTAAATTTAGGTTTAAAGTGCATCTGTAATCTTGAAACAAAATGCAGATTTTTCAAGGAGATGTTGGTGTGGTATCAAAACACAGGTACCAGGCTTTTCATTTAATCTCTCTCTCTCTCTCTCTCTCTCTCTCTCTCTCTCTCTCTCTCTCTCTCTCTCTCTCTCTCTCTCTCTCTCTCTCTCTCTAATAAACCAAGGGATCTGAGCTGTAAAGGGATGTTTGGGAGAACAGATGGTGATTAACTTTAGGCTTTTGAATGATCAATCCCACAATTCCCTGGAGTCCTCATCTGACTGTGTTTAAGAGAATTCAAATTGAGTCAATTATTAAAATCTCCACAAACAAAAAAAGACACATACTGTATGAGGATACAAACTTTAACCACATTAATTATAGATTTCATAGCAATGGGTAGGAAATTATGCTCAAAGAGATTTTATGAATATGAGAGAACCAAATAACGTTTATTGTTTGGCAAAACAGCCGTCACACTGTACAAAAAAATCAACCATTGCCATTCAGACGTATCCCTTAGTTTACCCTAGAGATAAAGAGCTATTAACTTCTGAGCACTTTTTCTCACAGGCAGATCGCTCAAGAGTGACTTCGAAATTGAACGTCTATCCATGTCCTGAGGACAACGGGACATTCCTTCAAAACCGTCCGCTAGGGGCAAAAGTGAGAGCTATTACATCAAGTATGTTTGGGTTTTGCTAGGGCGTTGTGGACGGGGGTGGTGAATGGGCTTAATACCATAACTCTGGATCAGAAGGTTGCGTGTTTGATTACCCTATCCCAAACCTTAACCCTTACCTTAACCATTCGGAATGAGATGCCTTAACTTTATGTTTTAACCTCTACGGGATCGGTGTCCCGTATACGGGACATTTGAGCTAACGTGTGCTAATGTGATTAGCATGACTGTTGTAAGTTACAGCAAAATTTCCAGGACATAGACATGTCTTATACGGGCAGAAAGCTTCAATTCTTGTTAATCTAACTGCACTATCCAATTTACAGTAGCTATTACAGTGAAAATATACTATGCTATTGTTTGAGGAGAGTGCACAACAACAGAAAACGTATCATGGCAACAGGTTTGATACATTCACCTCTGAAGGTAAATAATGTACTTACATTCAGTAATCTTGTTCTGATTTTTCATCCTAAGGGTCCCAGAGATAAAATGTAGCATAGTTTTGTTTGATAAAATCAATTTTTATATTCAAATGTAGGAACTGGGTTCTCCAGTTTGAACCCCTGCTGTCTCTGGCTCCACACCCACCCCATCCAGCCATCTAGATATGTGAAAGTTAGTGTATAAGCTAATGATCCATCATGTATGACATTCCTGGGATTGTGTAAACTTACATTTTGTATTACAATATCATTTTTGTATGTTCTCTATAGATATGTACTTGAAAATGTATCTATTGACCAATTCGGCACATTTGGGCAGACTTGATACGAAATAGTCCAGTATTGCAACGCTTCACTGGATCAATCTGAAACTTTGCACACACACTGCTGCCATCTAGTGGCCAAAATCTAAATTGCGCCTAAACTGCAATATTATATTGTGGCCTTTGTCTTGCATTTCAAAGATGATGGAGGAAAAACTAAAACAAAAAAAAACATGTTTTTATGTATGTATAACCTTTTACCAGATCTAATGTGTTCTATTCTCCTACATTCATTTCACATTTCCACAAACTTAAAAGTGTTTCCTTTCAAATGGTATCAAGAATATGCATATCCTTGCTTCAGGTCCTGAGCTACAGGCAGTTAGATTTGGGTATGTCATTTTAGGTGAAAATTGAAAAAAAGGGTCTGATCCTTAAGAGGTTAACCATATCCAAAACCTTAACCCTTAACCTTCAAAATGTGACATTTGGAGAAACCGCGCGATAATGATCAGGAGGAGTCAACCCAGGGTGTCAATAACACTTTGAAATTTGACGTTTGAAAAAAAAGTGGATAAACGTCTAATTCTGCAGTGAGAGTGTGAGAGCTTGTTGATTTCTCAATAAAGCATGAATGGCATTGGAAGTTTATCCACACAGTTTATCAAGGTTTTCAGAAAACCTCCCAATTGACAATAAAGCAGATTGGTAGGCAGGATGTCATCTTTAGCCTACCCAGCCTGGAGTGTTTTGTCTGGTTGAGAACTACACTTGAACTCCTCAGCAATCCCCTGATCATTGTTGCATGAGCCTAATCTAAAACAGAGACCGAACTCTCGTCTCCATGACGCACAGACGTGCAGTGTATGGGGGACGGGTGACATTTTCCCTTTACCGTCATCGACGTCTCCGTGACCCCAAAGGGAAGCTTGTTTTCAATGTTTTCCTTGTAGGTCTAAATGTCACGCAGGCCACAGTACACACAAAGAAGCAAATGAACAAAGCCCTGCCAGCAAGTATGTTTATATGTTACAAACACAGAGTGACATCCCATCATATCCTCTGCCTATTTATAACATCCTATGTGCCCCTAGGTTTCAATGTGCCTTTTAAATTCATATATTCATAAATATCTCTCATATTAAAATCGGCTCCTAAAAGAGAGCGAGTAGGTCTCCATATTTTTCTTGAACATTGTTTTTTCTTCCCATCTGAGGAAAAAGAGTGGGCTACAAACCAGATGAAAGGAGCTGTATGGGTTCAATTGACTCTGAGGTACAACTGTGCTCTTTTGCATTAGCAAAGACCCCTTGAAAGCAATACTCTGTTTTTAGACCTGCTTGATTTACCTCGCTGCTAACACAATACCAGGCTCAGTCAGGCAGGCTATACCTGCTGCTGTTTAATCCCGACGTGCTGTGTGGTGAATGAGAGTCTGATTAGCAATGCATTGGACCTACTCTGAAAATGGCCCTCATTGTTGGTTCTGCTGACGAGGCAGGCTCTGTCTGATAGGATGGATGAGAGCGAGAGGAGAGAGACAGGGAGAGAGAATGAGAAAGAGAGAAGAGAGAGAGTGGGAGATACAGTATATAGTACGATAGATCAATAAAATGATTGACAGGAGAAACAGGAAGAGAAAGAAGGTAGAGCGAGAGAGTATAAACGATGGAGATGAAAGACAAAGTATGTGTTCACATCATTACCCTAAAGCACCAGAAAATTTCCCTCCGTACAGTTTTGGCAGCATAAAATCCCTCCCTCTAATACCAAGGCCTCCCTACACGGCAGCACTGCGCTAGAGACCAGGTGGGAATTGGCACTGCCACCCCCCAATGAACCCAGTTTTCACTCTGCTTTCACTGTTCTGTCACAACACAAACCCATGTTGCAACAGCCACATTTATGTTGTTCCTCCCTCTCGTTGTGTGTGGCAGATGCAATGTTAAAACCCAAAGCTATAGAAACCTTGTTCAGACGTAATACATACTAAAACTGGATTTGTAGTGTCTATGACAAATCAACGTTATATGTGACAAACTTTTTGGGAAGGAATCAGATTTTCTCTTTTAAAGAAACGAAACTCCTTGGGGAAATAAGGCTATTAGCCAGCACATATTTCATAATTCTCCATACGTAAGCCTCTTAGAGCACAGAGAGAGACGCACCTAGGATGCCAGGCAGGCCTCTCCCAGGCAGCTAATCCAGCTCCGTTAAGTAATCGCATGTTAGGTGATCAAACGGACGAGGAACCTGCGAAAAGAAATGTAAGAACTGCAAATCCACAGGAACAAATCTTATTGAGGAAAAACCTCTGACTCTATTGGCAATGTTGCCTTATTTACTGACTTCTTAGAAACTTTGATGTCACACATTCCCCTATAAGACAAAATATAGCTTATTAGCAGCTTTGATTTCTGTTGTTATGCTTCTCCCCTGCTGTATAACACATATGTCTGCACATTAGCTAGTCTTTGGAAAGCTAAACATCTGTGGGAGAATTCATATAACAATTTACCGTTTGATTTACACCCTGGGAATATAGTTTCTTCCTCTTCCGACATTATTTCAAAGGGAAATGTGGTATAACAATAAGATGGAAATAATCTATTGGGTATAATCAGTTGGGTGTTTTGCACTGAGGAGAAGTTGGATTCGGAAGGTGTGAGAAAAACATAAACATAATGTAATTGGCTCAGATTTGATTTATAGAACAGTTAGAACTGGGAAGAAATAAACCTGACTGATTAGAACGAATAGCAGGAGACTGTGGAGGAGCTAGTTGTATGGTAATTAAAACAATCCCGATGGGCGTTTACCCTCCCTCTGACATAACTTCCTGTGTTGCATTGAATGCAGTGGCGGTCAGTGCCGTTTCAGATGAGGGAGGACGATTTTTCTTTCATGATCATGGCCTTATTTCTATTACAGTATATTGGATGACTGTCATTCATATTCCATTCACCCAGTTACAGTGGGGAAAAAAAGTATTTAGTCAGCCACCAATTGTGCAAGTTCTCCCACTTAAAAAGATGAGAGAGGCCTGTAATTTTCATCATAGGTACACGTCAACTATGACAGACAAATTGAGAAAAACAATTAAAGAAAATCACATTGTAGGATTTGTAATGAATTGTTTTGCAAATTATGGTGGAAAATAAGTATTTGGTCACCTACAAACAAGCAAGATTTCCGGCTCTCACAGACCTGTAACTTCTTCTTTAAGAGGCTCCTCTGTCCTCCACTCGTTACCTGTATTAATGGCACCTGTTTGAACTTGTTATCAGTATAAAAGACACCTGTCCACAACCTCAAACAGTCACACTTCAAACTCCACTATGGCCAAGACCAAAGAGCTGTCAAAGGACACCAGAAACAAAATTGTAGACCTTCACCAGGCAGGGAAGACTGAATCTGCAATAGGTAAGCAGCTTGGTTTGAAGAAATCAACTGTGGGAGCAATTATTAAGAAATGGAAGACATACAAGACCACTGATAATCTCCCTCGATCTGGGGCTCCACGCAAGATCTCACCCTGTGGGGTCAAAATGATCACAAGAACGGTGAGCAAAAATCCCAGGACCACACGGGGGGACCTAGTGAATGACCTGCAGAGAGCTGGAACCAAAGTAACGAAGCCTACCATCAGTAACACACTACGCCGCCAGGGACTCAAATCCTGCAGTGCAAGACGTGTCCCCCTGCTTAAGCCAGTACATGTCCAGGCCCGTCTGAAGTTTGCTAGAGTGCATTTGGATGATCCAGAAGAGGATTGGGAGAATGTCATATGGTCAGATGAAACCAAAATATAACTTTTTGGTAAAAACTCAACTCGTTGTGTTTGGAGGACATAGAATGCTGAGCTGCATCCAAAGAACACCATACCTACTGTGAAGCATGGGGGTGGAAACATCATGCTTTGGGGCTGTTCTTCTGCAAAGGGACCAGGACGACTGATCCGTGTAAAGGAAAGAATGAATGGGGCCATGTATCGTGAGATTTTGAGTGAAAACCTCCTTCCATCAGCAAGGGCATTGAAGATGAAACGTGGCTGGGTCTTTCAGCATGACAATGATCCCAAACACACCGCCCGGGCAACGAAGGAGTGGCTTCGTAAGAAGCATTTCAAGGTCCTGGAGTGGCCTAGCCAGTCTCCAGATCTCAACCCCATAGAACATCTTTGGAGGGAGTTGAAAGTCCGTGTTGCCCAGCGACAGCCCCAAAACATCACTGCTCTAGAGGAGATCTGCATGGAGGAATGGGCCAAAATACCAGCAACAGTGTGTGTAAACCTTGTGAAGACTTACAGAAAACGTTTGACCTGTGTCATTGCCAACAAAGGGTATATTACAAAGTATTGAGCAACTTTTGTTATTGACCAAATACTTATTTTCCACCATAATTTGCTAATAAATTCATAAAAAAATCCTACAATGTGATTTTCTGGATTTTTTTTTCTCATTTTGTCTGTCATAGTTGACGTATACCTATGATGAAAATTACAGGCCTCTCTCATCTTTTTAAGTGGGATAACTTGCACAATTGGTGGCTGACTAAATACTTTTTTCCCCCACTGTAAATGTAACAGCGATAGGTTTAGGCTACTACATGATACTCAAATTTTCCCTAAACCCATCATGAGGTTGCTACAACCTAGACTATGAATGAAAGTTTACAATGTAGGTGCACACAGGTCAAGAAACAAATTTGATGTGACAAACAGTGACACATGGACAGACAGTGACATTCAATACCACCTTGCACACTCTTGCCTGCATCAAGCTGATGTAGGGTGTAATCATTAGTCCAACAGTTGCAAACCAGAAAAATTGTTGGAAAAATTCAGGAACGTTTGTCCCCGTTTTGTTCCGTTTGCTTCTCTTTAAGAAAAGTTTTTCTACAGAATCAGCGGAATGAATATACCCCTGATCATACGTAAACACAGTTCACATTCTCATAGCAGCCACGTTGTATTCCTTCTCGCATCTACGTTATGCGGTCTCCTCCTTTCACCTCTTCCCTTCGCTTGTGGACTTCAATGCACAACACATCGGTTGCATATGACTAGGCAAAAAAAAACAGTTGAAGCCAAACCGCTACTCGCAGTCTACATTGTTGTCACCATATTAGCTAAAGTAACGTCATAGTCAGCATAGCAAATATAACTAATGCGTTAGTAAACCAGCTACAATCATGCGGTAACGTTACAGTGTACAGTCAGTAAGCAGTTACACCACCGGGCCCCGGTGGCAATAAATTTGTAAAACCAAAAGCTTACCTTGACTTGGAAGAGTTCCAGTGTTGTGTTGGATATTCATAGCCAGCTAGCTAACATAGCATCCCTCTGTTTGAGCAGGGTGTTTCAGTAGGCTGCATTTGCCAGCTAAGTAAGTGAAACTGAAACTGAAAAAAATATGACGAAATCTCGCTCTCTCTATTTCTCTCTTGCTTCTCATTCAATTAGGAATAAATTAATTTGTTCAAAACTGTTCAACTATTTTCTTTCTTTCTCTTTGAGTCAACTACTCACCACATTTTATGCACTGCAGTGCTAGCTAGCTGTAGCTTATGCTTTCAGTACTAGATTAATAATCTGATCCTTTGATTGGGTGAACAACATGTCAGTTCATGCTGGAAGAGCTCTGATAGGTTGGAGGATGTCCTCTGGAAAATGTAATAATTACTGTGTAAGTCTATTGAAGGGGGTGAGAACCATGAGCCTCCTAGGTTTTGTATTGAAGTCAATGTACTCAGAGGAGAACAGAAGCTAGATGTTCTCCGGTTACACCATGGTGCTACCCTACAGAGTTGAGGCTACAGTAGACCTTCTTTGCAAAATAGTGTGTTTTAATAAATTATTTGGTGACATTTGATCATATTATAGTTTAATCTAAAAATGATTTATTTTAAAATGTTTAAAATGTAAAACATTTATGATATTCACTGAGGAGGATGGTCCTCCCCTTCCTCCTCTGAGGAGCCTCCACTGGTTGAATGCGCTCTCCCCCATCCACTTCCTGTAGAAATCTCCAGGGTAGCCTAGAAGTATAGTAGATGGTTAAACACAAGCCAGAACATGTCTCAGAATATTATTTATTTATGCCTGACGGCAATCTTGCATAACAAGTAATAGCTACCTTATTGTTTCTATGATGAATATTGTTGCAAAGAGAATACTGACCTGCAGTCAATCCATATCTACAAGGAGCTCAACCAGGGATCATTTGTGTGAACATCCCAGTAGGAAATTATTTGCTCAAGTGACTGATTTTCATTCAGACATCACAAAATGTGTTTAAGACAAACAAACAATCTCATAAGGACAAGATGGCGTATTGAACACACAGCGGTCACCTCAAGATAAAAACGTAATATTCAATATCAGTAAGTTAGACTAAATATTAGCATTTCATATACTCGTTCGTAATAACATTCAATCTGGATAATAACACAAAACAAATCATAAGGCTAGAGAAGTGTATCGACAAATATTACAACAACAAGCAACACTCAAACATGACGGAGGATAAATGAGGAGAATCAATCTCCAAGAGAAAACGCGACTCCTCGACGGATACAGATGATTTATGCTTTTCACCACTGGGACTGGTAAGTGTGGAAAGTGATCTGTTGAAGTCGAAAAATGACAAACTGGGCATACTAGAGTTCGTCAGTAAGGATGTAAAGGAGTTGAAGGCGGGTCTTGAAATGAGTGACGAAAAAGCTGCGATAATGGAGAAAGATACAAAAAAGCTAAAAGGGACAGTCACTTAAATAGAAATGGACGTTAAGGAACTTAAAAAGGAGAACAACTTTCTGAGAAAAGCCTTACTACATTTTACATTTTAGTCATTTAGCAGACGCTCTTATCCAGAGCGACTTACAGTTAGTGAATACATTTTTTATTTTTATACTGGCCCCCCGTGGGAATCAAACCCACAACCCTGGCGTTGCAAACGCCATGCTCTATCAACTGAGCTACATCCCTGCCGGCCATTCCCTCCCCTACCCTGGACCAATTGTGCGCCGCCCATGAGTCTCCCGGTCGCGGCCCGCTGCGACAGAGCCTGGATTCGAACCAGGATCTCTAGTGGCACAGTTAGCACTGTGATTCAGTGCCTTAGACCACTGCGCCACTCAGGAGACAAGACATATAGACTAGATCGATGAGAGAAAATCTAGTACTTACGGGTATCCAAGAAAAAGAAGGAGAGGTTACCGAAAAAATTGTGAAGGACTTCTTTCTTACAGCGCTTCAAATCCCACTCGATGCTGTCGATAAAATCCAACTCGAACGTGTACACCGTTTCAGACAAAGAGGACAGAGATATGAGCATCCAATCGTTGCCAAATTTGCTTTCTTTAAGGATAACGTAATGGTTAAAAGCCTAGGTAAAAGACTTGCTGGCACGAAAATAGGCATGAATGATCAGTTCCCGAGGGAGATTGCAGAACGGCGTAAAATTATGTACCCAATCTTCAAGGAAAATAGATTAAAAGGGAAGAGTGTTGCTCTCGTAGTTGATAAACTGTACATTGACAACCAAAAGTTCCGCGACACAAAGACTACTCCTTGGCTATTCTGAAAGTTCTAATAATGGAACACCCAATACTAGCCATGGTAGGGATTGTAATAATAAAACACATTTATAGTATTTATAGTATTTTATGAAGGGATAAGATGGTATTACAAGAAAGGATAACAAGCGAAATAATATATCTATAAATATAACTAATTAGAACACAAGTACTCAATCAACATAGTGGAGATAAAAACATAGCAAACAGAACATTACATTTACGTCATTTAGCAGACGCTCTTATCCAGAGCGACTTACAGGAGCAATTAGGGTTAAGTGCCTTGCTCAAGGGCACATCGAAAGATTTTTCACCTAGTCAGCTCAGGGATTAGAACCAGCGACCTTTCGGTTACTGGCACAACGCTCTTAACCACTAAGCTACCTGCCGCCCCACATACAGCAGACATAGAAGGCACAGTATGTGTGGATGTATTGTGATGGAAGGTGTGGCGTGCGTTTTTTTGTTTGGAGAAGTGTGGCGTTAAGTGAGTGAGAAAGGAAATGTCCTTTCTTGAGTTGGGCTCTGGGATGTAACAACTGTTGAGCATCTGAGCTTATGGTTGGTTGTGGGGGAAAGGGGTTAAGTGCGTACGAGTATGTGTGTGTGTGTGTGTGTGTATCCCACATCTGTTGCAATGGGGTAAGGATGTTAGGGACAATATAGGATGAATCACAATAATTGTTTGCTAAAATAATAATTGCTTTACAAAAATGCAATGTAATGCAATGGCAATCCTGGTTATAGGTAACAATCCTTTGCATGAACTGCCAACATTATTACGCATTTAATTGTTAACGATGGAAATTAAGATACGCAAGATATTTGAATAGATATATATTCATAATAGCTACACTAACGGTCAAATGTTTTAGAATACCTACTCATTCAAGGGTTTTCTTTATTTTGTACTATTTTCGACATTGTAGGATAATAGTGAAGACATCAAAACTATGAAATAACACATGGAATAATGTAGTAACCCAAAAAGTGTTAAACAAATGAAAATATATTTTATATTTGAGATTCTTCAAATAGCCATCCTTTGCCTTGATGACAGCTTTGCACACTCTTGGCATTCTCTCAACCAGCTTCACCTGGAATGCTTTTCCAGCAGTCTTGAAGGAGTTCCCATATATGCTGAGCACTTGTTGGCTGCTTTTCCTTCATTCTGCTGTCCGACTCATCCCAAACCATCTCAATTTGGTTGAGGTTGGGGGATTGTGGAGGCCAGGTCATCTGATGAAGCACTCCATCACTCTCCTTCTTGATAAAATAGCCCTTACACAGCATGGAGGTGTGTTGGGTCATTGTCCTGTTGAAAAACAATGATAGTCCCACTAAGCCCAAACCAGATGGGATGGCGTATCGCTGTAGAATGTTCTGGTAGCCATACTGGTTAAGTGTGCCTTGAATTCTAAATAAATCACAGACACTGTCACCATCAAAGCACCCCCACACCATCACACCTCCTCCTCCATGCTTCACGGTGGGAACCAAACAAATCAAATCAAATCAAATTTTATTGGCCACATGCGCCGAATACAACAGGTGCAGACATTACAGTGAAATGCTTACTTACAGCCCTTAACCAACAGTGCATTTATTTTTAACAAAAAAGTTAAAATAGAACAACAACAAAAAAAGTGTTGAAAAAAAAAGAGCAGAAGTAAAATAAAATAACAGTAGGGAGGCTATATATACAGGGGGGTACCGGTGCAGAGTCAATGTGCGGGGGCACTGGCTAGTTGAGGTAGTTGAAGTAATATGTACATGTGGGCAGAGTTAAAGTGACTATGCATAAATAATTAACAGAGTAGCAGCAGCGTAAAAGGATGGGGTGGGGGGGGCAGTGCAAATAGTCTGGGTAGCCATGATTAGCTTTTCAGGAGTCTTATGGCTTGGGGGTAGAAGCTGTTGAGAAGTATTTTGGACCTAGACTTGGCACTCCGGTACCGCTTGCCATGCGGTAGCAGAGAGAACAGTCTATGACTAGGGTGGCTGGAGTCTTTGACAATTTTGAGGGCTTTCCTCTGACACCGCCTGGTATAGAGGTCCTGGATGGCAGGAAGCTTGGCCCCAGTGATGTACTGGGCCGTACGCACTACCCTCTGTAGTGCCTTGCGGTCGGAGGCCAAGCAGTTGCCATACCAGGCGGTGATGCAACCAGTCAGGATGCTCTCGATGGTGCAGCTGTAGAATTTTTTGAGGATCTGAGGACCCATGCCAAATCTTTTCAGTCTCCTGAGGGGGAATAGGCTTTGTCTTGCCCTCTTCATGACTGTCTTGGTGTGTTTGGACCATGATAGTTCGTTGGTGATGTGGACACCAAGGAACTTGAAGCTCTCAACCTGTTCCACTACAGCCCCGTCGATGAGAATGGGGGCGTGCTCAGTCCTCTTTTTTTTCCTGTAGTCCACAATCATCTCCTTTGTCTTGGTCACGTTGAGGGAGAGGTTGTTGTCCTGGCACCACACGGCCAGGTCTCTGACCTCCTCCCTATAGGCTGTCTCATCGTTGTCGGTGATCTGGCCTACCACTGTTGTGTCGTCGGCAAACTTAATGATGGTGTTGGAGTCGTGCCTGGCCATGCAGTCATGGGTGAACAGGGAGTACAGGAGGGGACTGAGCACGCACCCCTGAGGGGCCCCCGTGTTGAGGATCAGTGTGGCAGATGTGTTTTTACCTACCCTTACCACTTGGGGGCGGCCCGTCAGGAAGTCCAGGATCCAGTTGCAGAGGGAGGTGTTTAGTCCCAGGATCCTTAGCTTAGTGATGATCTTTGAGGGCACTATGGTGTTGAATGCTGAGCTGTAGTCAATGAATAGCATTCTCACGTAGGTGTTCCTCTTGTCCAGGTGGGAAAGGGCAGTGTGGGGTGCAAAAGAGATTGCGTCATCTGTGGATCTGTTGGGGCGGTATGCAAATTGGAGTGGGTCTAGGGTTTCTGGGATAATGCTGTTGATGTGAGCCATGGCCAGCCTTTCAAAGCACTTCATGGCTACAGACATCAGTGCTACGGGTCGGTAGTCATTTAGGCAGGTTATCTTAGAGTCCTTGGGCACGGGGACTATGGTGGTCTGCTTGAAACATGTTGGTATTACAGACTCAGTCAGGGACATGTTGAAAATGTCAGTGAAGACACTTGCCAGTTGGTCAGCACATGCTTGGAGTACACGTCCTGGTAATCCGTCTGGCCCTGCGGCCTTGTGAATGTTGACCTGCTTAAAAGTCTTACTCACATCGGCTACGGAGAGCGTGATCACATAGTCATCCGGAACAGCTGGTGCTCTCATGCATGCTTCAGTGTTGCTTGCCTCGAAGCGAGCATAGGAGTGGTTTAGCTCGTCTGGAAGTCTTGTGTCACTGGGCAGCTCGCGGCTGTGCTTCCCTTTGTAGTCTGTAATAGTTTTTGAGCCCTGCCACATCCGACGAGCGTCAGAGCCAGTGTAGTACGATTCAATCTTAATCCTGTATTGACTCTTTGCCTGTTTGATGGTTCGTCGGAGGGAATAGCGGGATTTCTTATAAGCGTCCGGGTTAGAGTCCCGCTCCTTGAAATCGGCAGCTCTACCCTTTAGCTCGGTGCGGATGTTTCCTGTAATCCATGGCTTCTGGTTGGGGTATGTACGTACGGTCACTGTGGGGACGACATCATCGATGCACTTATTGATGAAGCCAGTGACTGATGTGGTGTACTCCTCAATGCTATCTGAAGAATCCCGGAACATGTTCCAGTCTGTGCTAGCAAAACAGTCCTGTAGCTTAGCATCTGTGTCATCTGACCACTTTTTTATTAACCGAGTCACTGGTGCTTCCTGCTTTAGTTTTTGCTTATAAGCAGGAATCAGGAGGATAGAGTTATGGTCAGATTTGCCAAATGGATTGCGAGGGAGAGCTTTGTATGCGTCTCTATGTGTGGAGTAAAGGTGGTCTATAGATTTTTTTCCTCTGGTTGCACATTTAACATGCTGGTAGAAATTAGGTAGAACGGATTTAAGTTTCCCTGCATTAAAGTCCCCGGCCACTAGGAGCGCTGCATCTGGATGAGCGTTTTCCTGTTGATTTATGGCCTTATACAGCTCATTCAGTGCAATCTTAATGCCAGCATTGGTTTGTGGTGGTAAATAGACAGCTATGAAAAATATAGATGAAAACTCTCTTGGTAAATAGTGCGGTCTACAGCTTATCATAAGATACTCTACCTCAGGCGAGCAAAACCTTGAGACTTCCTTAGTATTTGATTTTGTGCACCAGCTGTTGTTTACAAATATACACAGACCGTCACCCCTTGTCTTACCGGAGTCAGCCGTTCTATCCTGCCGATGTAGCGTATAGCCCGCTAGCTGTATGTTATCCATGTCGTCGTTCAGCCACGACTCGGTGAAACATAAGATATTACAGTTTTTAATGTCTCGTTGGTAGGATAACCGTAATCTTAGGTCATCCAATTTGTTCTCCAATGATTGAAGATTGGCTAATAGGATTGATGGGAGCGGCAGTTTACTCGCTCGCCGTCGGATCCTTACAAGGCACGGGGATTTGGGCCTTGTCGGGTGTCTGTAGGATATCCTTTGCGGCCGCCTCGTTGAAGAAAAAATATTCGTCCAATACGAGATGAGTAATCGCTGTCCTGACATCCAGAAGCTCTTTTTGGTTATAAGAGACAATGGCAGAAACATTATGTACAAAATAAATTACAAATAATGCGGAAAAACACACATAATAGTACAATTGGTTAGAGGGCTGTAAAACGGCAGCCATCTTCTCCGGCGCTGCGGAGTTCATCCGTTCACCTACTCTGCGTCTCACAAAGACCTGTGGCGGTCCTCATGAGAACCAGTTTCATCATAGCGCTTGATGGTTTTTGCGACTTCACTTGAAGAAACGTTCAAAGTTCAAATGGATTCCAGGTGACTACGTCATGAAGCTGGTTGAGAGAATGCCAAGAGTTTGCAAAGCTGTCATCAAGGCAAAGGGTGGCTATTTGAAGAATGTCAAATATAAAATATATTTTTGGGTTACTACATGATTCCAAATGTGTATTTTCATAGTTTTGATGTCTTCACTATTATTCTACAATATAGAAAATAGTAAAAATAAAGAAAAACTGTTGAATGAATAGGTGTTCTAAAACCTTTGACTGGTAGTGTATATATAAAGCAAATTGAGGTGAGAGCATTGGAAATATACTTCTTCCAATGGCAAAGAAACTCAAAAGGGTTGATGATATTAATTAACAGTAATTTCGATCCGGATGAGCAAATTGTCCAAACAGATCCGCAAGGGAGATGGATGATTTTAAATATGTTATTGGACCATAAAGAGATATGGCTCATGAACATTTTACGGACCAAATAATGATGATCCAAACTTTGACAATATATATACAGTGGGGAAAAAAAGTATTTAGTCAGCCACCAATTGTGCAAGTTCTCCCACTTAAAAAGATGAGAGAGGCCTGTAATTTTCATCATAGGTACACGTCAACTATGACAGACAAATTGAGAAAAAAAAATCCAGAAAATCACATTGTAGGATTTTTAATGAATTTATTTGGAAATTATGGTGGAAAATAAGTATTTGGTCACCTACAAACAAGCAAGATTCCTGGCTCTCACAGACCTGTAACTTCTTCTTTAAGAGGCTCCTCTGTCCTCCACTCGTTACCTGTATTAATGGCACCTGTTTGAACTTGTTATCAGTATAAAAGACACCTGTCTACAACCTCAAACAGTCACACTCCAAACTCCACTATGGCCAAGACCAAAGAGCTGTCAAAGGACACCAGAAACAAAATGGTAGTCCTGCACCAGGCTGGGAAGACTGAATCTGCAATAGGTAAGCAGCTTGGTTTGAAGAAATCAACTGTGGGAGCAATTATTAGGAAATGGAAGACATACAAGACCACTGATAATCTCCCTCGATCTGGGGCTCCATGCAAGATCTCACACCGTGGGGTCAAAATGATCACAAGAACGGTGAGCAAAAATCCCAGAACCACACGGGGGGACCTAGTGAATGACCTGCAGAGAGCTGGGACCAAAGTAACAAAGCCTACCATCAGTAACACACTACGCCGCCAGGGACTCAAATCCTGCAGTGCCAGACGTGTCCCCCTGCTTAAGCCAGTACATTACATTTACATTTACGTCATTTAGCAGACGCTCTTATCCAGAGCGACTTACAAATTGGTGCATTCACCTTATAGCCAGTGGGACAACCACTTTACAATGTGTTTTATTATTTGTATTTTATTTTATTTTTTTATTTTTTATTTTTTTATTTTTTTGGGGGGGGGGGGTTGGGGTAAGGGAGGGGTAGAAGGATTACTTTATCCTATCCCAGGTATTCCTTAAAGAGGTGGGGTTTCAAATGTCTCCGGAAGGTGGTGAGTGACTCCGCTGTCCTGGCGTCGTGAGGGAGCTTGTTCCACCATTGGGTTGCCAGAGCAGCGAACAGTTTTGACTGGGCTGAGCGGGAACTATGCTTCCGCAGAGGAAGGGGAGCCAGCAGGCCAGAGGTGGATGAATGCAATGCCCTCGTTTGGGTGTAGGGACTGATCAGAGCCTGAAGGTACGGAGGTGCCGTTCCCCTCACAGCTCCATAGGCAAGCACCATGGTCTTGTAACAGATGCGAGCTTCAACTGGAAGCCAGTGGAGTGTGCGGAGGAGGGGGGTGACGTGAGAGAACTTGGGAAGGTTGAACACCAGACGGGCTGCGGCATTCTTGATGAGTTGTAGGGGTTTAATGGCACAGGCAGGGAGCCCAGCCAACAGCGAGTTGCAGTAATCCAGACGGGAGATGACAAGTGCCTGGATTAGGACCTGTGCCGCTTCCTTTGTAAGGCAGGGTCGTACTCTCCGAATGTTGTAGAGCATGAACCTACAGGATCGGGTCACCGCCTTGATGTTAGCGGAGAACGACAGGGTGTTGTCCAGGGTCACGCCAAGGCTCTTCGCACTCTGGGAGGAGGACACAACGGAGTTGTCAACCGTGATGGCGAGATCATGGAACAGGCAGTCCTTCCCCGGGAGGAAGAGCAGCTCCGTCTTGCCAAGGTTCAGCTTGAGGTGGTGATCCGTCATCCATACTGATATGTCTGCCAGACATGCAGAGATGCGATTCATCACCTGGTTATCAGAAGGGGGAAAGGAGAAGATTAGTTGTGTGTCGTCAGCGTAGCAATGATAGGAGAGGCCATGTGAGGATATGACAGAGCCAAGTGACTTGGTGTATAGCGAGAATAGGAGAGTGCCTAGAACTGAGCCCTGGGGGACACCAGTGGTGAGAGCACGTGGTGCGGAGACAGCTTCTCGCCACGCCACTTGTTAGGAGCGACCGGTCAGGTAGGACGCAATCCAAGAGTGAGCCGCGCCGGAGATGCCCAGCTCGGAGAGGGTGGAGAGGAGGATCTGATGGTTCACAATATCAAAGGCAGCAGACAGGTCTAGAAGGACAAGAGCAGAGGAGAGAGAGTTAGCTTTAGCAGTGCGGAGAGCCTCCGTGACACAGAGAAGAGCAGTCTCAGTTGAATGACCAGTCTTGAAACCTGACTGGTTTGGATCAAGAAGGTCATTCTGAGAGAGATAGCAAGAGAGTTGGCTAAAGACGGCACGCTCAATAGTTTTGGAGAGAAAAGAAAGAAGGGACACTGGTCTGTAGTTGTTGACATCAGAGGGATCGAGTGTTGGTTTTTTGAGAAGGGGTGCAACTCTCGCTCTCTTGAAGACGGAAGGGACATAGCCAGCGGTCAAGGATGAGTTGATCAGCGAGGTGAGGTAGGGGAGAAGGTCACCGGAGATGGTCTGGAGAAGAGAGGAGGGGATAGGGTCAAGCGGGCAGGTTGTTGGGCGGCCTGCAGTCACAAGTCGCAATATTTTATCTGGAGAGAGAGGGGAGAAAGAAGTCAAAGCATAGGGTAGGGCAGTGTGAGCAGGACCAGCAGTGTCATTTGACCTTCTTTTCAAAGTGGTTGACAAAGTCATCTACAGAGAGGGGGGGGGGGGGGGGGGGATTCAGCAGGGAGGAGAATGTGGCAAAGAGCTTCCTAGGGTTAGAGGCAGATGCTTGGAATTTAGCGTGGTAGAAAGTGGCCTTAGCAGCAGAAACAGATGAAGAAAATGTAGAGAGGAGGGAGTGAAAAGATGCCAGGTCCGCAGGGAGTCTAGTTTTCTTCAATTTCCGCTCAGCTGCCCGGAGCTCTGTTCTGTGAGCTCGCAATGAGTCATCAAGCCACGGAGCTGGAGGGGAGGACCGAGCCGGCCGGGAGGATAGGGGACATAGAGAGTCAAAGGATGCAGAAAGGGAGGAGAGGAGGGTTGAGGAGGCAGAATCAGGAGATTGGAGGGAGAAGGATTGAGCAGAGGGAAGAGATGATAGGATGGAAGAGGAGAGAGTAGCGGGAGAGAGAGAGCGAAGGTTGCGACGGCGCATTACCATCTGTGTAGGGGCAGAGTGAGTAGTGTTGGAGGAGAGCGAGAGAGAAAAGGATACAAAGTAGTGGTCGGAGACATGGAGGGGAGTTGCAGTGAGATTAGTAGAAGAACAGCATCTAGTAAAGATGAGGTCAAGCGTATTGCCTGCCTTGTGAGTAGGGGGGGACGGTGAGAGGGTGTGGTCAAAAGAGGAGAGGAGTGGAAAGAAGGAGGCAGAGAGAAATGAGTCAAATGTAGACGTAGGGAGGTTGAAATCCCCCAGAACTGTGAGGGGTGAGCCATCCTCAGGAAAGGAACTTATCAAGGCGTCAAGCTCATTGATGAACTCTCCAAGGGAACCTGGAGGGCGATAGATGACAAGGATATTAAGCTTAAATGGGCTAGTGACTGTGACAGCATGGAATTCAAATGAGGAGATAGACAGATGGGTTAGGGGAAAAATTGAGAATGTCCACTTGGGAGAGATGAGGATTCCTGTGCCACCACCCCGCTGACCAGATGCTCTCGGGGTATGCGAGAACACATGGTCAGACGAGGAGAGAGCAGTAGGAGTAGCAGTGTTTTCAGTGGTAATCCATGTTTCCGTCAGCGCCAAGAAGTCGAGGGACTGGAGGGTAGCATAGGCTGGGATGAAGTCTGCCTTGTTGGCAGCAGAACGGCAGTTCCAGAGGCTGCCTGAGACCTGGAACTCCAGGTGGGTGGTGCGTGCAGGGACCACCAGGTTAGAGAGGCAGCAGCCACGCGGTGTGAGTCGTTTGTGTAGCCTGTGCGGAGAGGAGAGAACAGGGATAGGCAGAGGCATAGTTGACAGGCTGCAGCAAATGGCTACAATAATGCAGAGGAGATCGGAATGAAATGAACTAAACATCTGGGAAAGGAGAGAGCGGGGCCTCCCTCAGCACAACTCCCAAATATAACTCTCCCAACTTCCACCTCAGAAACTATAATTGTTGTAAACTACAGCGGTTCAATGTTTCTAGGAATAGACTAACTCAGTTAGTACATGTCCAGGCCCGTCTGAAGTTTGCTAGAGTGCATTTGGATGATCCAGAAGAGGATTGGGAGAATGTCAAATGGTCAGATGAAACCAAAATATAACTTTTTGGTAAAAACTCAACTCGTCGTGTTTGGAGGACAAAGAATGCTGAGTTGCATCCAAAGAACACCATACCTACTGTGAAGCATGGGGGTGGAAACATCATGCTTTGGGGCTGTTTTTCTGCAAAGGGACCAGGACGACTGATCCGTGTAAAGGAAAGAATGAATGGGGCCATGTATCGTGAGATTTTGAGTGAAAACCCCCTTCCATCAGCAAGGGCATTGAAGATGAAACGTGGCTGGGTCTTTCAGCATGACAATGATCCCAAACACACCGCCCGGGCAACGGAGTGGCTTCGTAAGAAGCATTTCAAGGTCCTGGAGTGGCCTAGCCAGTCTCCAGATCTCAACCCCATAGAAAATCTTTGGAGGGAGTTGAAAGTCCGTGTTGCCCAGCGACAGCCCCAAAACATCACTGTTCTAGAGGAGATCTGCATGGAGGAATGGGCCAAAATACCAGCAACAGTGTGTGAAAACCTTGTGAAGACTTACAGAAAACGTTTGACCTGTGTCATTGCCAACAAAGGGTATATAACAAAGTATTGAGAAACTTTTGTTATTGACCAAATACTTATTTTCCACCATAATTTGCAAATAAATACATTAAAAATCCTACAATGTGATTTTCTGGATATTTTTTTCTCATTTTGTCTGTCATAGTTGACGTGTACCTATGATGGAAATTACAGGCCTCTCTCATCTTTTTAAGTGGGAGAACTTGCATAATTGGTGGCTGACTAAATACTTTTTTCCCCCACTGTATAATAAATTACAACCCTGCAAGCAATACAAGACTATATTATTATGGTGGGAGATTATAATACTGTTTTAAATAGCTCAATGAACCGTAAAGGAAATCACACTACAAACTATCTTGCTCATGCTCTTAAGGAAATCATGAATGTCATGGATAGATTAGAACTAGTAGATATATGGACGCTTAAATATCCTGACCTAGTGAGATATACATGGCGGAGACTCAATCAAGCTAGTCGTCTTGACTTCTTTCTTATGTCATTCTCATTGGCAACAAACGTTTAAAAAGTGTTGATAAGGGACAGAATGCGGTCGGACCATCATATAATTGGCATATACAGTGGCTGTGAAAGTATTCACCCCCCTTGGCATTATTCCTTTTTTGTTGCCTTACAACCTGGAATTAAAATAGATTTTTTGGGGGTTTGCATCATTTGATTTACACAACATGCCTACCACTTAGAAGATGCAAAATATTTTAGGCTGTGAAACAAACAAGAAATAAGACAAAAAAAACAGAAAACTTGAGCGTGCATAACTTTTCATCCCCCCAAAATCAATACTTTGTAGAGACACCTTTTGCAGCAATTACAGCTGCAAGTATTTTGGGGTATGTCTCTATAAGCTTGGCACATCTAGCCACTGGGATTTTTGCCCATTCTTCAAGGCAAAACTGCTCCAGCCCCTTCAAGTTGGATGGATTCCGCTGGTGTACAGCAATCTTTAAGTCAAACCACAGATTCTAATTGGATTGAGGTCTGGGCTTTGACTAGGCCATTCCAAGACATTTAAATGTTTCCCCTTAAAGCACTCGAGTGTTGCTTTAGCAGTATGCTTATTGTCCTGCTGGAAGGTGAACCTCCGTCCCAGTCTCAAATCTCTGGAAGACTGAAACAGGTTTCTCTCAAGAATTTTCCTGTATTTAGCGCCATCCATCATTCCTTCAATTCTGACCAGTTTCCCAGTCCCTGCTGATAAAAAACATCCCCACAGCATGATGCTGCCACCACCATGCTTCACTATGGGGATGGTGTTCTCGGGGTGATGAGAGGTGTTGTGTTTGCACCAGACATAGCGTTTTCCTTGATGGCCAACAATCTCAATTTTAGTCCCATCTGACCAGAGTACCTTCTTCCATATGTTTGGTTGGGTATCCCAAATGCCTTTTGCTAAACACCAAACGTGTTTGCTTATTTTTTTCTTTAAGCAATGGCTTTTTTCAAAAATATGCCAAGGGGGATGAATACTTTTGCAAGGCACTGTACATTACTCTTGCTGAATTTCCACGTGGGCAAGGATATTGGACATTTAATCAAAGCCTATTGGATGATAACTTGTTTTTAACTAGGACAGAGGAATTTATAACTGATTTATTCCGACATAACATAGGTAGAGCAAATCCCCTTATTTTATGGGACACTTTTAAATATGCCTTTAGAGGCCATGCAATTCAGTATTCATCTCGAAAACAAAAGCAATTTAGGTCAAAAGAGTCCATAATGACAAAGGAAATAGAAGGTCTAACAGAACAGATAGATAGCAATAAAAACTGTAACATAAAGGCTCAGAATAAATTAGAGGAAAAACAAAAAGAAATGGAGAAAGTTATTCAAGAAAGATAAAGTGTAATATATTATAAAAATAAAGCAAACTTGATGGAATATGGAGAAAAATGCACCAAATTATTTTTTAATCTTCAACATGGTCCTCTGTAGCTCAGCTGGTAGAGCACGGCGCTTGTAACGCCAAGGTAGTGGGTTCGATCCCCGGGACCACCCATACACAAAAAAAAAAAATGTATGCACGCGTGACTGTAAGTCGCTTTGGATAAAAGCGTCTGCTAAATGGCATATTATTATAACATAGAAATGCTACCAAAAAGAATTGACTGAAACTGGGTACAAATGACGGAGTCACCCATGATTCACCAAATGATATTTTGAAGGAGGAAGCAAAGTACTTTAAGCATTTGTTTTCGTTTCAGTCGCCTCCATTTCCTCTAACTGAAGCTAATTGTAGGGATTTTTTTCCATTGATAATGTCAAATTAATAGCCATACAGAAAGACTCATGTGAAGGTGAAATGACAGAGGAGGAACTTCTGGATGCAATTAAATACTTTAAGTCTGGGAAAACTCCAGGGTTGGATGGCATACCAGTCGAGGTATACCAAACCTTTTTTGATGTACTCAGAGGACCGTTATTAGCATGTTTTAACCACTCCTATGTAAATGGTAGATTATCAGACACTCAAGAAGACGGTCTGATTTCATTATTACTGAAACAGGATACAAGTGGGAAATATAAAGATCCAGTGTCACGGTTTCGGCCGAGGCTGCTCCTCCTCCTTGTTCGGGCAGGCTTCGGCGGTCATCGTCCCCGGAGTACTAGCTGCCACCGTTGTATGTTATCGATGTTTGTTTGGTTTTGTCTTAGTTGTACACCTGTTTCCGTTTAGTGTTAATTATGTGTCCTATAAGTTCTCATTTTGTTAGTCGTGTGTTGTGTGTAATTGTCTGCCTGTCAGCAGGTGCTGTATTGTTTTGCTCCATTGTTTTGGAGAGTTTTCGCACTTGTGTGCGCACTTATTTGTATTTTGGTGTTTACGCGCGGTGTGCGTAATCGCTCGCCTCCGGGCTCTTTTGAGGCCCGTTTGTTATTTCTTGGTCGTCTACTAAAGTGTGTTGGACGAAGCTTCTGTGTCCTGCGCCTGATTCCTGCACCACATCCACATTCAGCTATTCCTGACATCCAGTCCATTTCAAAAATTGGAGGCCCCTTACACTTCACTGTTGTGATGCAAAGATTCTAGCAAAATCTATAGCGCATAGAATTAAAAAGGTATTGTCGGACATTATTCATTCTAATCAGACAGGTTTTTTTACATGGACGATACATTGAAGATAATATTAGGCAAGTACTGGAAACAATAGAACACTATGAAAAATCTGGGAAACCAGGCCTGCTATTCATAGCAGACTTTGAAAAGGCATTTTGATAAAGTACGACTGAAGTTTATATATAAATGCCTGGAGCATTTCAATTTTGGAGAATCCCTCATAAAATGGGTTAAAATTATGTATAGTAACCCTAGGTGTAAAAAAGTAAATAATGGCTATTTCTCCAAAAGTTTTAAACTGTCAAGAGGAGTAAAACAAGGTTGTCCTCTACCGGCATATATATTTATTATGGCCATCGAAATGTTAGCTATTAAAATCAGATCCAAACATAATATCAACGGATTAGAAATCCAGGGCTTAAAAACAAAGGTGTTATTGTACGCTGATGATTCATGTTTTCTTTTAAATCCACAACTTGAATCCCTCCACAGCCTCATAAAGGATCTAGATACATTTTCTAACCTCTCTAGATTTCAACCAAATTATTATAAATGTACTATATTACGTATTGGATCACTAAAAAATAAAAAATGTACATTACCATGTAGTTTACCAATAAAATGGTCTGATGGTGATGTGGATATACTCTGAATACAAACAGTTGAAGTCATAAGTTTACATACACCTTAGCCAAATACATTTAAACTCAGTTTTTCACAATTCCTGACATTTAATCCTAGTAAAGCTTCCCTGTCTTAGGTCAGTTAGGATCATCAGTTTATTTTAAGAATGTGAAATGTCAAAATAATAGTAGAGAGAATGATTTATTTCAGCTTTTATTTCTTTCATCACATACCCAGTGGGTCAGAAGTTTACATACACTCAATTAGTATTTTGTAGCATTGCCTTTAAATAGTTTATCTTGGGTCAAACGTTTTGGGTAGCCTTCCACAAGCTTCCCACAATAAGTTGGGTGAATATTGGCCCATTCCTCCTAACAGAGCTGGTGTAACTGAGTCAGGTTTGTAGGCCTCCTTTCTCACAAACGGTTTTTCAGTTCTGCCCACAAATGTTCTATAGGCTTTAGGTCAGGGCTTTGTGATGGCCACTCCAATACCTTGACTTTGATGACCTTAAGCCATTTTGCCACACTTTGGAAGTATGTTTGGGGTCATTGTCCATTTGGAAGACCCATTTGCGACCAAGCTTTAACTTCATGACTGATGTATTGAGATGTTGCTTCAAAATATCCACATAATTTTCCTTCCTCATGATGCCATCTATTTTGTGAAGTGCACCAGTTCCTCCTGCAGCAAAGCACCCCCACAGCATGATGCTGCCACCCCCGTGCTTCACAGTTGGGATGCTGTTCTTTGGCTTGCAAGCACCCCCTTTTTCCTCCAAACATAACGATGGTTATTATGGCCAAACAGTTCTATTTTTGTTTCATCATACCAGAGGACATTTCTCCAAAAAGAACAATCTTTGTCCCCATGTGCAGTTGCAAACCGTAGTTTGGCTTTTTTATTGCGGTTTTGGAGTAGTGGCTTCTTCCTTGCTGAGCGGCCTTTCAGGTTATGTCGATATAGGACTTGTTTTACTGTGGATATAGATACTTATGTACCTGTTTCCTCCAGCATCTGCACAAGGTCCTTTGCTGTTGTTCTGGGATTGATTTGCACATTTCGCACCAAAGTATGTTAATCTCTAGGAGACAGAATTCATCTCCTTCCTGAGCGGTATGACGGCTGCGTGGTCCCATGGTGTTTATACTTGCGAACTATTGTTTGTACAGATGAACGTGGTACCTTCACGCGTTTGGAAATTGGTCCCAAGGATGAACCAGACTTGTGGAGGTCTACAATTATTTTTCTTAGGTCTTGGCTGATTTCTTTAGATTTTCCCGTGATGTCAAGCAAAGAGGCACCTCCAATTGACTCAAATTATGTCAATTAGCCTATCAGAAGCTTCTAAAGCATTTTCCAAGCTGTTTAAATGCACAGTCAACTTAGTGTATGTAAACTTCTGGACCACAGGAATTGTGATACAGTGAATTATAAGTGAAATAATCTGTCTGTAAAAATTGTTGGAAAAACGACTTGTGTCATGCACAAAGTAGATGTCCTAACCGACTTGCCAAAACTATAGTTTGTTAACAAGAAATGTATGGAGTGGTTGAAAAACGAGTTTTAATGACTCCAACCTAAGTGTTTGTAAACTTCCGACTTCACCTGTATCCCTAATGAAATAAATGATCTCACTCCAATACATTTTAATAGAAAGTTAGCAAAAATAGATAAGATCTTGCTACCATGGAAAAGTAAATGTCTGTCTATTTGTGGAATAATCACCCTGATTAACTCTTTAGTATTATCCCAGTCTAAAATATTCCATTTAATTTGGAATGGCAAGCCAGACAAAATGAAACGGGGTCTATTTATATAATGAATATGAATTTGGAGGACAGAAATGATTAAATATTAAAGCATTAGACCTATCACTGAGAACGTCAGTCATACAAAAGTTATACTTAAATCCGAACTGGTTCTCTAGCAAATTAGTAAGATTGTCTCACCCAATATTCAAGAATGGCCTTATCCCCTTTATTCAAATTACAACCTATCACTTTAAGTTATTTGAAAAGGAAATAATCTCCCAAATATCACTATTTCTAAAATAAGGCATAGAAAGTTGGTTGCAATTTCAATTTAATCCTCCAGAAACGACAGAACAAAAAATTCAACAAATATTGTGGTTAAACTCAAATATACTAATTGATTAAAAAAAACCATTATTTTTTGAAAAAAAAATGTAAAGGTGTAATCTTCGTAAATTACATCATAGGTAGGACTGGTGGAGTTATGTCGCCCATGCAGCTAACAAAAACATATGGAAATGTCTGCTCTACCCAAAATTACAACCAAATAATTGCAGCATTACCACAAAAATGGAAGAGGAAAGTGGAAGGGGGGAAAAGTAAGGAACTTATCTGTCGGCACTGCATTAAAGGACATAAATGGTTAAAGAAAATTGTGGTAAATAAAAAAGTATACCAGTTTCATTTAAGGACCAAAGGATTGACAGCCGTCCCATATAGATTGCAAAATAGTTGGGAATAGATTTTTTACGTATCGATTCCATGGCATAGTGTTTATGAACTGATTCGCAAAACGACGCTGTATTCAAAACTTAGAATTATTCAATTTATATTATTATACAAAATTCTTGCTACCAATATAATGTTATTTATATGTGGGATGCAATCTTCCCAGCTCTGCAGATTTTGCTGCGAAGAGACAGAATCATTACATGATTTGTTTTGGTACTGTCCATTTGTAGCATGTTTTTGGACACAGGTCCAGGAATGGCTAAAGTATTGCAATATTTACCTGGAGCTAACCCTGCAGTTAGCACTACTGGGTGATCTGAAAAGTCATAGTCAATCAATCAATAATATAATAATACTTTTAGCAAAAATGTTTATTTTCAATTTACAATCTGTAGAAACAATGAGAATAGAACGGTTCAGAACTTTTGTGAAATATCACAGTACAGTTGAAAAATATATGGCAAATAGAAATCCAATATGGATGGTGTTAAGAGATAGATGGGAGGTGTTGAATGGAGCTGACGGATGGGACTAATAACAACTAACAACAACTAATAACAACAAGATAACTAATGTAAAGCATACTGTGTCCATAATAAGTATATAGGTTATAGGTTGAGAGCTTTTGTGAAAGAGCACAGTTAGAAAGATATGGCATATAGAAGCAAACCGGATGGACATCATGAAAATGATCGGAGAGGTTGAGGGTAGAGGAAGTTCAGGAGTAAAAACAAAAAAATATAATTATTGTAAAATTGACTGTGTCCATAAAATGTATATAGTATGTATAAGCTGGAAGTAGAGGCCTAAGCGTTGTTGTTAACTAGTTTACTCCAATTAGGGAAGGGGTGGTGGGGTTGGAAAGTAATAAAGGGAAATATATTTTTTTAAAGGATATGTATATATATGTATTTATATGTATGTATATTTGTATGTATGTGTATGTATGTATATGTATATACACTACCGTTCAAAAGTTTGGGGTCACTTAGAAATGTCATTTTTTTCGAAAGAAAGGAATTTTTTTGTCCATTAAAATAACATCAAGTTGATCAGAAATAAAGTGTAGACATTGTTAACATTGTAAATGGCTATTGTTGCTGGAAATGGCTGATTTTTAATGGAATATCTACATAGGCGAACAGAGGACCATTATCAGCAACCATCAGTCCTGTGTTCCAATTGCACGTTGTGTTTGCTAATCCAAGTTGATCATTTTAAAAGGCTAATTGATCATTTGTTTCTGGCCATTTTGAGCCTGTATTCGAACCCACAATTGCTGATGCTCCAGGTAACTCAACTAGTCTCAAGAAGGCCAGTTTTATTGCTTCTTTAATCAGCACAACAGTTTTCAGCTGTGCTAACATAATTGCAAAAGGGTTTTCTAATGATTAATTAGCCTTTTAAAATGGTACACTTGGATTAGCAAACACAACGTGCCATTGGAACACAGCTTTTCTTTCGAAAACAAGGACATTTCTAAGTGACCCCAAACTTTTGAATAGTAGTGTTCAGTGAGGGAAAAAAGTATTTGATCCCCTGCTGATTTTGTACGTTTGCACACTGAAAAAGAAATGATCAGTCTATAATTTGAATGGTAGGTTTATTTGAACAGTGAGAGACAGAATAACAACATAAGAATCCAGAAAAACGAATGTCAGAAATGTTATAAATTAATTTGCATTTTAATGAGGGAAATAAGTATTTTATCCCCTCTCAATCAGAAGGATTTCTGGCTCCCAGGTGTCTTTTATACAGGTAATGAGCTGAGATTAGGAGCACACTCTTAAAGGGAGTGCTCCTAATCTCAGTTTGTTACCTGTATAAAAGACACCTGTCCACAGAAGCAATCAATCAATCAGATTCCAAACTCTCCACCATGGCCAAGACCAAAGAGCTCTCCAAGGATGTCAGGGACAAGATTGTAGACCTACACAAGGCTGGAATGGGCTACAAGACCATCGCCAAGCAGCTTGGTGAGAAGGTGACAACAGTTGATGTGATTATTCGCAAATGGAAGAAACACAAAATAACTGTCAATCTCCTTCGGACTGGGGCTCCATGCAAGATCTCACCTTGTGGAGTTGCAATGATCATGAGAACGGTGAGGAATCAGCCCAGAACTACATGGGAGGATCTTGTCAATGATCTCAAGGCAGCTGGAACCATAGTCACCAAGAAAACAATTGGTAACACATTACGCCGTGAAGGACTGAAATCCTGCAGCACCCGCAAGGTCCCCCTGTTCAAGAAAGCACATATATAGGGCCATCTGAAGTTTGCCAATGAACATCTGAATGATTCAGAGGAGAACTGGGTGAAAGTGTTGTGGTCAGATGAGATCAAAATCGAGCTCTTTGGCATCAACTCAACTCGCCGTGTTTGGAGGAGGAGGAATGCTGCCTATGACCCCAAGAACACCATCCCCACCGTCAATCATGGAGGTGGAAACATTATGCTTTGGGGGTGTTTTTCTGTTAATGGGACAGGAAAACTTCACCGCATCAAAGGGACGATGGACGGGGCCATGTACCGTCAAATCTTGGGTGAGAACCTCCTTCCCTCAGCCAGGGTATTGAAAATGGGTCGTGGATGGGTATTCCAGCATGACAATGACCCAAAACACACGGCCAAGGCAACAAAGGAGTGGCTCAAGAAGAAGCACATTAAGGTCCTGGAGTGGCCTAGCCAGTCTACAGACCTTAATCCCATAGAAAATCTGTGGAGGGAGCTGAAGGTTCGAGTTGCCAAACGTCAGCCTCGAAACCTTAATGACTTGGAGAAGATCTGCAAAGAGGAGTGGAACAAAATCCCTCCTGAGATGTGTGCAAACCTGGTGGCCAGCTACAAGAAACGTCTGACCTCTGTGATTGCCAACAAGGGTTTTGCCACCAAGTACTAAGTCAAGTTTTGCAGAGGGGTCAAATACTTATTTCCCTCATTAAAATGCAAATCAATTTATAACATTTTTGACATGCGTTTTTCTGGATTTTGTTGTTGTTTTTCTGTCTCTCACTGTTCAAATAAACCTACCATTAAAATTATATACTGATCTTGTCTTTGTCAGTGGGCAAACGTACAAAATCAGCAGGGGATCAAATACTTTTTTCCCTCACTGTATATATGTATTTGCGATAAAAAACAAACATATGGGGGATTGGAAGTGATGCGGACAATTACTTTGATGGAAGTTGCAATCTATCTGCAATATTAAAGCTGATCTATCCCCCCCCCCCCCAACAAAGATGTTCTGCCTTAGATCCTCTACAAAGATATTCAACGTTTTTCTTTTTCTTTCTCCCTCATTTCTTCCATCCCCTCCCTCCATCCCTCTCTTGTGCATGTCTTCTCCTGATTTTTTACACTATGAATAGCTATGTTAAATAGCTGCTGGCGACATTCCCCTCTCCCCTCTGCCCTGCGCCACGCTGCGCCGAGCCCAGCCTCTTAACATGCTGTAATTCTGCAGTGGATTTAGCTTGCTTCTTTGGGCTGGAAGAAAGGTCTCCTGTCAGTCAAGGGGGAAAGGTGTGGTGTGGATGACAGGGAATCTCTAATCGTAATTACCATATAAATGCCATTGACTGAGGGGCTAGGGGTCTAGGGGGGACTGCACAGGGAAATGGACACTAGGGCCTCAGCGCCCAAGGAGAAAAGGGGTACTCTTAGTTTCATGGCTATTCACTTGATGAACCGTACTGCTAGCCAGTGTTTATGAGTGTGTATGCCTGGTTTCATGGCTGTTTCTCAGATTAAGTCCAACCGCTGTAAGGGATATTGAGAGATTAGGGGGGCTATCTGATGTGTTAATGCAAAAGGCAGAGGCAGTGTTTCACTTTGACCATAGACCGGGGGGGGGGGGGGGGGGGCTCTACATGAGGTCTATTCATTACAGCTATACCAAAAGACCCTGGTCTATGGTCAATGTGAAACACTGCCTCTGCCTTTTGCATTAACACATCAGATAGCCTGTAAACAGGTACCACATTGAACGTTATGTTGCAATGAATGTTATGTTTGCAGATAAAATATTGCAAGTACCTAAAATTCAAGTAGGGATGGTGTATGGTAGTAGATTGCATAAATCAAATAAAGCAAATGCACTCAGTAGCAACTTTGAACATGATCAAATTAGCTACCAGAGCAATTTAATCACATTATTCGTATTGTGGGAAGACATCAAACATTTGGATGTGAAATGTGATTATATCTATTGAAATAGAGAAAATACAAACTGAAGCTGCTCATCATGAACACAACACTATCGCTTTCCTGTAATTGGATTCATACAGTATTGTCATTCAGCTTGTTGCTCAGCTTGAATGCATTAGTATTGCTATTGTTATTGTCGCTGTATTATAAGGAGTGATGAATCAAATGTCTGTTCAGTCTTCTCCTTTGTAAATAGACAGTATTTCTCCTATCCAGCTATATCCAGCCTTGTCTGTCTGCTATTGAGAGATGGCAGTATGTGCAGAGAATAAGGTTTGTTTGTTCAGTAAAAAAAATAAACTTGACTAACACATTCCTTTCTCCGGTCACATAAAAAACAAACATGAGATCATAAAACTTGATCGATAAAAACAAACATGAGAACATCAAACATGAAAGCCTGTAAACAGAACTGTGGTAACATACAGATCAAGAGAGAGAGAGAGAGAGCGAGAGAGAGAGTGAGAGAAAGAGAGCGAGAGAGAAAGAGAGAAAAAGAGAGAGAGAGAAAAAGAGAGAGAGAAAGAGAGAGAGAGAGCAGGCTGCCAAATGCAGGGGTGAGACAGAGCTCCAGGGGTCTTCCACTGACCCTCATGTCCTACAGTGTTCCCAAAGCCTTGTATATATCCCCTTACAATTTAACAACCCCCTATCTCTCAATCTGCCCAAATGCTGTTTCTGTTTTGGATCATTTCGGCCATTCTAGGCTCTTTCCTTGGAAGTGCAGCGCCCCAAAAGCAGAGGCCAGTAATCCAATCAGAGACACTTGACTGGTAGAGCTAATTATGACTGGAGATCATTGTTCCCTTGGTGGGGACCAGTCTCTCGGACCAGTGAGCTAACACCCCAGACATCTGGACAGTATGGCTGTTTCTCTCTGTTTCTCACTGAATATAGGAATGCTAATAACTCTACCAATTAATCCACTCTATCACCGAGTCGTTTATTTCTTTACAAGTCTGGCTTCTTTTATGCACTACAATATGGCCTCTGTCCTGAAAGGCTCTGTCCTGAAAGGCGTTTGAATTTCACACGATGAAATTAGTTTTATTGTTGTTATTGCTGTGTTAAGGTCTACTCTGGACATGTTTTGGGGCTTGTGTTTTCAATAACCTGGCGTGTTTAATGAGTAAAGCTCGACAAGGGACCCGAGCAGACCGTTGCTCCCTGCACTAAAGTAATTGCACCCCCCACAGCACTAGTTATTCACATCAGGAAAGGAATCCTTTTGGATATGTATTTGTTTTTCTCTAATTACGGCAATTATAGAGTGGCGTGGTCGATTCAGCACTCACTCACACACACACACACACACAAACACACACACACACACACATTCTGTTTCTGTCTTTATGTGTGTGTGGGAGTTGTAGAAGCATTCTAAGAGCAGTTCATTAGTTTGTCTGAATGAGGCTGTATGGAGCTGGGTACTGTTGCCTTACAACAGCTCAACAGGATTTCCATGGCACTTGACTGCATTGCTGGTGACATATGGGCTTTATCACACACTGAGAGAGAGACCCACTTGTGTGTCTTCAACATGGGGACATACCACTACGGGACAATTTAAATATCTATTCTAAATGTTGAGTGCAATTAGCCAGAACTTTACCCAGTACCAGGACATTTTTGCCAAAAACCTGGTTGCCTGTGCCAGGAGGATGAAACTTGGCCACACGTGTATCTTCCAGCAAGATAATGACCCCAAGCACACATCAAAATCTACAAAGAAATGGTTAATTGACCCCAAAATCAACATTTTGCAAAAGCCATCTCAGTCTCTGTACTTAAACACCATTGAAAACCAGTGGTTGAAAAGGGCAGTACATAAGTGCAGACGAAGGATATCAAGGATCTGGAAAGATTATGTATGGAGGAATGGTCTTAGATCCCTCCCAATGTGTTCTCTAATCTCATGAAACATTTTAGAAAAAGGGTCATTGTCATTATCCTCACAAGGTATTGAAAACAGTGGTGGCAATAATTTTGACGCTATCTTTTTGAGAGAAAAAAAAGATTACTTGTTAAACAAAATCTCTTTATCTGAGCGATTGTATTAGTATAAAATAATATCATTTCCCCATTTTTTTTTTGGCATACACTATAGCTCCGTATTTATATTATTTCTTTTATACTGTCTTTTCTGCTCATCTTTATCAAGAGTGCCAATAATTTTGGACCTGACTGCATATTCCCTGGCAAAGCCTTGGCTATTGGCTCCTTCTGTCTGTGCCTGGCCTTGCTGTTGTGTATTGTGTCGATGGAAAGGATCTTCTGTAAAGCAGTTTGTAACTGAAGCAGCAGGGTCACTTCATATTTCCCTCGTCCTGATCTCTCTCTACACACACACACACACACACACACACACACACACACACACACACACACACACACACACACACACACACACACACACACTCAAACAGAGAAGCTCACGGGACATGCATCAACTCACACACACCTACACACACGTTTCTACCATGTCTGATCTGCCAACCTCTCTTTGCATCCTGCCCACCCCCACACACTCTCTCCCACCATCTCTCTCAATCTCTCTCCCTCTCCCTCCCTCCATCTTTCTCTCTCCGTCCCTCTCTTTGTCTGTGTGTATCTGTGTGATGGGTACAGTCTGGTCGTCAGGGGAGCAACACAGTGCACGGACATTTTCCAGCTGTGTTCCCTAAGCGTTGTGACTGCACCCCCACCCCCACCTGTGGACGGTAACTTCACATCTTATCACATTCAACCTAGGTAGGTTGATGACACAATACTCTCTCTTCTCCCTCTCCCTCCTTCTCTCGCTCTGTCTCTCTCTTGTTCCCTTTGTACTTAACATGTTCTTGACTCTATGGTCTTACTAAGTGCTGGACCCTCCTAACTAAGCTGCCAGGCCTGTTCTATGTTAACATGCTGGTTCCATGAAGGAGCAGCAGCCAAGGCTCATTTGAGAAACCCGTTCCAGATATGTTCACTTACTACACTGTAACCAGTCCCAGACTTGGGTAAAAAATAGAATTATTAAAGTCATACATTTCTCCTGACCTCCTCCACTGTGCTTGTGACAGAAAGGCTAACATCTTTTTAAACATGCAGAATACATTTGGCAGAGTCATAGTTGATTAGGTCTGAGTGTGTGAGACGGTGTTTGTCGCGGTGGTGCGCTGCAGCGCTGCAGATTAAGATGAGACTTTGACTCCAGGCGGGACTGTGTGTCAGGATGATGATCTGATGCGGAGTGACATGCCTTCTGTCTGCGGGCGTGGCCACGATACAAACCCCTTTTGGAAAATTGACAACTGTAAAAGGTAGCAGGCATATCGCACTAATGAGATGTGTGTGTGTGTGGTCTGCATGCCCTTCAGAGAAGCAGGGCTGTTTGGGAAGACTTGGAGGTCACGGCTGGTTTACATCCTCATAACAGACATCAGCATTCTCCTTGTGCCTCCTCCCCTCTCCCTCACACACTGTCTCTGCTGGCTGCATTACACTAGAGAGAGAGAGAGAGAGAGAGAGAGAGAGAGAGAGAGAGAGAGAGAGAGAGAGAGAGAGAGAGAGAGAGAGAGAGAGAGAGAGAGAGAGAGAGAGAGAGAGAGAGAGAGAGAGAGAGAGAGAGAGAGAGAGAGAGAGAGAGAGAGAGAGAGAGAGAGAGAGAGAGAGAGAGAGAGAGAGAGAGAGAGAGAGAGAAGCTGGGAGAGGGAGAGAGCTGGGGAGAGAGAGAGACAGGGGAGAAATGGTGTGAGATCCATATTCAATTATATGGAGTATATTTAATTATATAGAGTATATTAAATTAGCTACATGGACGTTAATATTTTCTGTGGACACTTTTTGTGGAAGCTGCTGCTTCGACAAAAGCTAATGGGGATCCGAATAAACCAAACTCAACTTGAGAGGGACGTTCCGCAATGTTGTAATCAACAAAATCAACAGGAAATGTTACATTTTTATCAGTATTAATCTAACAATTAATTATCAGTACAGCATTTCCAGTGGTTGTAGACCTATCTCTCACTATTTCTCATAAGCTGTTGCCTTCTCTACTCTGAGATATTGTCTAAAGATGCTGAAATGTTGAAGCCCATATGCAGTTCCCTGTTTCTGTGTTCCATGCACTCTCCTGTTAGTGTTCCTTCACTTCCAGGGACCAGACGTGTAGTAGGTATCCTGCACGCTCAACACCAACAGAACAGAGTCCCAATCCACCAGGGGTCACAGGTAGATTTACACGTTCTAATCTTTTAGGCTGAGCCCCTGTGGCTTCTAGCTTCTTCTTCAACATGACTTGTATGTGTTGGATCTCGCGCATGCTAGTGTAATGTGCTCTGGACAGGAGGGTTTCGATGTGAAAGCTCTGCTATGCCACCTGCACTTAAACGCTTACTCAGAACATAATCATGTTTAGGTTGCTCCATGCGTGACCATATGACCCAGTCACACACCAGCACTACCTTAGCTAGTCTCTGATCCCTTAAACTCTATATCCTGCACTGACACCTGGGATAGCACCTTGGAGAGCTTCTCAGCTAAAACGCAGCAGACTGACAGTATCACACACATACACATGCACACACACCCACACAAACACACACACACACACACATACTCTTTCTTCTTCGGTAGTCCATCGTATCCGATGATGACTTCCACTTCTGAGTTAACGGTGAATTCTTTGGTGACTGTAGAGTCCAATCTGAGATCCACAAACTTTATTGCAGGTGGGGCATATGCAGTCTGTGTTGGCGGGGGCAGGCACGGTTGTATGTCTCAGTCTGTGTTGGTGGGGGCAGGCATGGTTGTATGTCTCAGTCTGTGTTGGTGGGGGCAGCATGGTTGTATGTATCAGTCTGTGTTGGTGGGGGCAGCATGGTTGTATCTATCAGTCTGTGTTGGAGGGGGCAGGCATGGTTGTATGTATCAGTCTGTGTTGGAGGGGGCAGGCATGGTTGTATGTCTCAGTCTGTGTTGGTGGGGGCAGCATTGTTGTATGTCTCAGTCTGTGTTGGTGGGGGCAGGCATGGTTGTATGTATCAGTCTGTGTTGGAGGGGGCAGGCATGGTTGTATGTATCAGTCTGTGTTGGAGGGGGCAGGCATGGTTGTATGTCTCAGTCTGTGTTGGTGGGGGCAGCATGGTTGTATGTCTCAGTCTGTGTTGGTGGGGGCAGCATGGTTGTATGTCTCCTGAGCTGTTTTTGCTGTCTCTTTGTGCTCCTCTCCTCCTCCCACCTCTGTACACCGCTCTGGCAGAGCTGCTGCCAGGTGGAATGGTCTGCAGCAGCATCCTCTAGGTCTGTGGGTTTGACGTTGCACTTCTTCAGCTACGTTTTCAGCTGGTCCTTGTAGCGCTTCATCTGCCCCCCTGCAGACTGCCGGGCAAGATGTAGCTGGCCATACAGGATCTTCCACGGCAAGCGTTCCTGAGATATCCTAAAGACATGCCCAAGCCATCGTAGTTGGTGTTGAGTGACCATGGCCTCCATACTCTTGCAGTTGGTCTTAGCAAGTATTTCTCTATGGGGCACATGGTCGCACCAGGTGATTCCCAGGATGTGCTGCAGGCATCCTATGTGGAATCCCTCTGGCTTCCCTGCTGTAAAGAAGTGTGGTGATGCAGACGGCTTGATAGACGGCGACTTTGGCGTGGAGGTGGAGATCCCTGTTTTGGAAGACCCTGCGTCTGAGTTTCCTGAAGGCAGCTGATGCTTGCTTGATCCTATTTTGAATTTCGAAGTCGATGCTGCAGTCCTCCAAGAGGATGCTGCCCAGGTATTTGAAGGACAGGACTATTGAAGGTGATTTGTGTTCAATGGTGAAGACAGGCATGGTGGGTGGAGGGCTGGATCTCCATTGGCAGACCACCTCTGTCTTGGTGGCATTGATAGACAGTCCCATCCTACTATAGACCCTCACAGCCGCTACAAGGACAGACTGAAGGTCTTCCGGAGTGTGGGCCACAATAGCACAGTCATCAGCATACTGCAGCTGAAGAACCCGCTCCATCAAACCTTGGTGGTTGCTTGGAGCCTTCTGATGTTGAATAGGTTTCCATCCAACCTGAAGTCCACAGCCACACACATGTACACACACGCACACACACATACACACACACACACACACACACACACACACACACACACACACACACACACACACACACACACGTAGGTAGGTACATGTGCTGCATGCATGAACACACACTTTCTCACATACACACTGGACAGACCTTCAGCAGCATTTGTATGGGTTAATTATCCCTGTTCTATTAACGTTACAGTCTGTATATTCTCATGTATATCAATCACTGTGATTTATCTAGTCATACCACATTTTAAATGGCTGTAATGTTGTTGTTGTTTTTTCTGCGGAATGACTGGAGACTTGTATTTCTCCAGTCGAACCATGTTTCTCATGCAATGTACGATGGGCAGAGTATGGTATATCACAACACACAGGTGAATGTATTTCTCCAGGTGGTGGATTCCGCTCTTATCCCTACCTACATAAATATGCAAATAAAGCTAATAAGAATGTCATAAACCAACATGGCAAGGTCTGGCGCTGACAAAATCTAAATGAGCCTCAAGTTTCCATGTCATCAATAACAAACATCCTGACTCCTACATGGGCAGCAAGGTTATCATATCCACAAATCATGACACACGCGCACACATGTACCCACACACACACTGACAACAATCTGACCCAGATTTCAGCATTAACAATGTATGCCTTTATTTTTTGCATAAACTGTTGTAACAGGAACAGAGCAAAGCCAGTTGCAGATGTTGTATATAGTTAATCCCGGTGATACTAACAACACATGATAAACAATATTAAAATGAGAACTGACATGATAAACAATATTAAAATGAAAACTGAGGTTAAGCCGTTGTGATACCCTGTTTTGAGCTTCCGATTCATTTTCATAAATCTATATTACATGGGCTTTAGATTGGTAGAAAGAGTTGAACTGAAGAGAGAGGGAGAGGAGAGAGAGAGAGAGAGAGAGAGAGAGAGAGAGAGAGAGAGAGAGAGAGAGAGAGAAGAGAGAGAGAGAGAGAGAGAGAGAGAGAGAGAGAGAGAGAGAGAGAGAGAGAGAGAGAGAAGAGAGAGAGAGAGAGAGAGAGAGAGAGAGAGAGAAGAGAGAGAGAGAGAGAGAGGAGAGAGCGAGAGCGGAGCGAGAGATATTTGTAATAGTTGAGGTCTTCAAACAGAGAGAGCAGATCGATGAGTCAGAGGTTAGTCTTTTGTAGATTAATATAACCTGTCATCTGCATGGCCTGGAAAATAACGGTAGTGTTTTCAGCTTAACATTTTTGTTACTTTTTAGTCATTTAGCAGACCCTCTTATCCAGAGTGACTTACAGTACAGTTAGTGCATACATCTTAAGATAGCTAGGTGGGGCAACCACTTATCACAGTCGTAGTAAGTAGTATATTTTTTCCTCAACAGTGTTTTGGGTGGTGGTGTGTTGTGTTGTGTTGCCATGTGTCACTTGAAGTGGCTGGCACTCCTAGCAGTAGCTGGGGGTGATTCCAGTCTCAGAAGTGCTCCACTGTCATCTTGGTTTTCTGTCAGAACCCCAGGGGAGGGACACACAATAAACCAAAGGAACAGCAGAACAGCAACAGCAAAAACAAAGTAAATTTAATGGGAGGGTTAAAGTGAAGGAATGAAAGTTGCGTGACTCTCCTCTCAGCCCCGCGGGCCTCCTCTCAGCTGCCCCATCCTCCTCCCCTGATTTAGGCACACATCAGTCCCCCCTTAAATGATTTAACCAGCACTATCACGACGGGTAAATATTCAGACAGCTATACATGTGTAAATGGGTGTATATGTTCTTATTTGTGTCAAACATGCTTATATTCGTTGTCATTTACTTTTACCACCACAAAGACAGCAATAAATAAATCACAACATAATTTCTGATCTTTATGAATAAGCCGTTATTTCTATTTTTCATTCATAAAGGATTTATATAAAGATGTATAATTGTAAAGATTAATACTTTTGTGATCAGGAAAGCTCCTGCAGAGTAACAAAAAATGATTAATACCTGGATAATCCTGATAATCCTGAATAAACAGGCAACAACAACAACATCATCGGAATATATCATGGCCTTCTCATGTTATTACCACCATCATGTTTTCCAGGAAAAGGGGATTGCTTGTTTCGTTTAAACAGAACTACAATGATCAAACCAAGCTGAAAATAGGTATTGGCATACCTTTTCCACAGTACTACTTAAAATCAAAGCTGCATTGTACAAAATGGAGACATTTAAGCTCTGAGCAAACATAACAAAACAAAGCAAAAATCAATGTCATCGCTCTCAAAAATCCAAACTGGATCTCATTCTGAGAATGATCATTATCTTCTAATATGATATGATATTCATAACAGCTCTCTGCCCGTGTGTCCCACCCCCGTGTCATGAGGCATATATCGATCGGGAGAGGCTAAAGACTTAGAGTGCACTGAAAAGTTCCAAAGCCACCCTGTCGCTAATCTTCATTAGCTTTCTAAAACTCTGTTAGCATTGATCTCTGAGCGCCTGTCCATCCCATCACTATGATCAATAATAATGAGATGTCAATCCCTACCATGCCAGTACGCCACCCCCCTCCTTCTCCTTCCCGCACTCTCGCCAAAGATAATTTTTCATATTGCTTTTCTTTATCCTCTCTTGCTGTCCCAAAAAGGAACACCACTCACCAAGAGATGATGAACAAACAGAGATATTTACAACTCAATTATCTATAAAATACAACTCATTCTAACCCAAGAGATTAGCCCCCCAACAATTCCACTTCACATAACAGGCAAGTTGATTTACTGTTGTCAGCTTCAGCTAACAATTACCTAGTACTCCTACACTGCCAGAATGTGTGAGGCTCAATCCCTGATTTTACAATATTATTTAAATCACAATCCAATGGGAGGCCCATCATTATCATCATCATCAGCAGCAACAGCTTCCTGGGAATACATGGGAAAAGCTCAGGATGGGGGACAGTATATGGGATTGAGGGGATAACAGATCGCTAGCCTACCTCCCAGCAGAAGGCTCAGCCAGGTCACCTGTGATACAAGTCAGTATTCAATGTCCATCCATGTCTGAGGACGTCGGGGGACGACGTGGAAACTGGCCACTAGGGGCAACAGTGAGCGCTGTTACCTTCAAGTAGGTTTTGGTTTTGCTAGGGTGTTGTGGACGGGGATGGTGGATCTGCCTCTGATTCCAAAGGTTGCAAGTTCGAATCCAGCAATAGAAAATTGTTTTTTATATTTTTGTTTTAAGCCTATCCCAAAACTTCACCCTTACCTTAACCATTCAGAGTTAATGCCTAACCTTACGAATTTGGACTTAATGCCTGAACTTCACCCTAACCTTAACAATTCAAAGTTGCTGCCTAAACTTAACCTTAAACACTTTGAAATTTGACGTTTGGGAAACATGGACAAATGTCTAATTCTGATGTGAGACTGTAAGAGCTGGTAGGAAGGCTATAGTTTAAACTGCTAATGTCTTTGGACCCAACTGTTACTGGGGAAGAGACTGTTACCGGGGTAGAGGAGGCGAGATGGGTGGATTTACTGTCCCAGGGAGATCTAAGGTTAAAGTTCATCTGGGGCATTAAAACAATGGGCTTTTAATTAGACTGCGATCACATGTCCAATCACTGATGCTGTATCACAGTGACTGTATAGCGCAATGCAAAGTGGTGGGGGTGGGAAGGAAGGAAAAGAGAGGGATCCAATCTGTCATTAGGGAGATGACATCACTGTCAGTAGCATGTGAGGGATGTTTCCTTCTGCCGTAGAAAGGATTTCAAATGGACCTCTTCAATCTTTGACAGAAATGGATGTAGTGTAGAAAGGGTTTAATTTGGTCTTCAGGCTGCCTTTTGTGAGCATCAAGCCTGGTCACTGATTTTAGTTTAATTTGAGATTAAAATTGTATTTGTGCTGTTGCTCAAAGAAACTTTAGCAAACAAGTTACCATATTAATAAGAGCCCCCAGATGAAGAGTACAGTACTGGCATGTTTCTTACTGGTGTGAAGCCTCCATCAGCGATCATGGATGCTGCTGCATGTTACCTGCATGCCAAAAGTGTGTATCGATCAGGGTGGGGATCAATAGAGTTATGATTATGCTCTTTGCCATGGGAGTGTTAATCACGAGTCCTTGAGTGAGTCATCGTGATAAATATCAATAATAACTCTTCACAGGTGAACACCTTGGGAGGACGGAGATTACAACAACAACAAAATCCTATGAGTGGGCGGATAGTCATTTTTGACATAATATTGGGTGGTTACTGAACTTCAATTGTAGCGTAGATAAAATTCGAAAAGAGGGATCTTTTGAAGGATGTACTGTAGCACTGACTATTCTGTTCGCTCGATCAACCACACAATGTAAAAAAATAATTGGGCCCTATTCAAACAAAAGTTGCAACAAGTCTTTTTAAAATCAAAAGTCAATAGAATTCTTTGGAGAAAAACAATCCAAACATACCTCGCTACTTTCTGTCCTTGTTGGTATTATGGTTTTATCATGGTTTGATTAAATCTGTAAAAATACAGAGCCATAGTCTGTGAGGCCTTTATCAGAATACATAGTGGTATAGCACTGAGTTCTTCTGTCTCTCTTCTAGCTACACATTTGAGCCAGTCTGCTACAGCAGGAAAATAATCCTGCAGCAACAGGAATATTTAATTATATTGGTGGATTATAATTAATGGATATTTTTTGGAGGGGTTGATACATTTTTCGTTAGGGCAAATCAAATCTGACATTTTAAAGTGGAAATTACAAACTTTAGAAGCCTTTTTAAAACCTTGAATACAAGTTTGCATTTCCTGTTGTGCAGGACAATTCTCAGCAACAAAATAATGATCAAATCTGTACAGGCAAGTTTTGGTAAGGGTTAATCTTCGTAGATGTTTACTGTGAGATAAAACAGAGCAGTTTAAAACACACCTTCCTTTGCTTTCACCTTTTGTCTTTTCTTCTCGCTATCCTTCTGATTTTGTCCTTCTATCTCCCTTTCCTTTGCTATACAGATGTAGGATCTTAATTTGATCACCCTGTTGGAGGAAATGTAAAACGTGTAGTGTATTTGAGGTTTAAAAAGGCTTTTGACGTTTGTAATTTCCACTTAGAAATGTCATACTTGATTTTCTCTTTCGAAAAATGTGTCAGCCCCTACAAAAACGTTCATTAGTTATAATCCACATAATAATTCACATTTCCTGTTGCTGCAGGATTATTTTCCTGATGTAGCAAACTGGCTCAAATGAAGATCCTACATCTGTAACTGTCCCTCTCTTTCCCTCTCCATATACAGGCGAGCGCTAGATATACTAATCCGTGTGCAGATTCTGGGATAGAATTCACATGTAAATCGAAAGAACAGAGTAAATGCAAATGTGGAGCGAGACGGTGTATTTTAATACGATTAAAACTTCAAGATGAGCTACAGTTCATCTTTAGCTCTGACTTTGTTCGTATATAGGGACGATAATGAATGGAAATATAGATTGAATCAGACAGACATTTCTATGAGTACCCTACTTTAGTTTGTTTAAATACCCATGCTAACTCTGAAGCATGCCCCACATTTATTAACACACACTCTAGAATGATTGTAGCCGAATTACAGTAGTGGTTTTGCTGCGGGTTTGGAAGAAGTATAATCCTACCTGTAGTGTATAAACTCACCCTTTCCTGCTGTCTGTTTAATCGTCACTCTGTTCAGACATACTGCATTGTGGTCACATAGGACTCAAGTGGAAATACACCAATGCTGTTATGTGTCTACGTATCCACAGAAACAGAAAAAAATAAAAACTATAAAAAAAATACATTTCAGTTTCTCAGACCTGAGGGTGGAGGAACATAAAATGTTTATTTAGTGAATCTTGGCACATTTAGTTGTGACGCTCACTTTACTCTGCGACTCATTAGACTTAATGATTGTCATAATCAGGTTATGATGAAGCTACGAGAAAGGGACCATCAGGGAGAATTAGCATCACTGCGCGCAGCATGCTAACTATCAGCAATGTCGCCAGGATTGGAGATGTGATCAAAAAACGAACTCCTGAAGTCGTTAATTGTCCCACTGCTGTGTTCAGCTTCCCCATCTGATCTCTTCACCCAGGAAGTGAAAGCTATCACAAATGATGTCACCAAAGTTGGGGGAGAGAGTCGCAACGAGAGGCTGATTGGACGTGACAACATGCTTACAAAGCACTGTCATCGAGCGAAGATGTGACAATTCTGTCAGCGAGGCGACCGTTCCGTGTCTTTGAGGGCAGAGGTGTAGTCCAGGGTATACGCTGGTATACGGCGTATACCTACTTATTTTTCAGTCAGCATTGCGTATACCCACTTCTAAATCCCCCCTGATGCGCATCATTCAGTAATATCTGTGAGTCAGATTGCCTATTTTCTTCCTCGGGGATAGTGAAGCCATGACCCACCCTCCTCTGCCTCTAATTGGCTGGTACTCGCTGCTTTCACTGATTAGATTGGTTAACTTTAGGCATGAGGACTGATGAGCCAATCAGAGGCAGAGTAGGGCGGGTCATGCCGAGGAAAATATCGCTAATACCTCAGGTGCCAGTGAAAAAAAAAAAAAAAAAAACTCAGGTGCCGGTGCCACTTGACTACGATAACGGCAGCAGACCAAACAACGGATGAAGAAAGGACACAAGCGGCGGTGTGCCACCCCAGTTGATGGAAGACATCATTCTGAGGTAAGTTTTAAGGTGGTTTCCAAATGAATCATTATTTTAAACTACTGGCAAATTGCCAGTGACTGCACATTTAGAGGAGAAGAGATGTTGCCGCCAATAGTTAGTGCGAGTCGGCTAACGTTATGAAGCTAGCTACGTAGATTGGGATAATGTGGGGAAACCGGGGCATTGTTGGTTTTCAGTAAGTGTTTAATCAACCCAGTTCATAAGAATTTCATACCAGACTGATGAAACTGATTATCTCAATGTTTATGAAGCTTGTTTATTATTGTAAAGGTCTAAATTATAACGTTAGCCAAGTTACTAAGCCCTAAATTATAACATTAGCCAAGTTACTTAGCCCTAACTAACCTATATGATCTAGTTTAATTGCATAGTAGCTAAGCTGGTAGTTGATTTTTAAGTAAGTTAAAACACAAGAATGGGGACAAATAGTTTAAGATTCAGCCTAAAACAATATTGAGGTCTAATCAGGCTGTCTTATTTTGTATAGGGACAGGTAACCATGAAAAGGAAGGGAGATATTGCAGACTTTTTTGTAAAGAGGCACAAATCAGGCCCAGATCAGGCCCAGGCAGACCCCACCCCTAAAACCAGCAGCCCTGGCAGCTCTCAACCGGGAGCTAGCCAGGCAAGTCAGTGTGAGCATAGAGAAGGATCCAGTCTACCACCACCAGGTCAGAACACACAGGCAGTAAATTGCATCTCCAGTTTATTGAAAAGTGAAGCCTCACACTGTAACAAAAGGTGATTTTGACAGATTAAGCCTCATTTTGAATTTCTGTGTGATGTTATTTATTTTATTGCCCTTCTATTTATTTTGTCTGTATCCATGTTTGTTTTTTACAATGCTACTGTTATATAACATTTTGTACATTTTGTGTTAAATTTGTTGTTTTTTTGTTAAATAAACTCTCCCAAGTATTTCACTCACTAATCTCCTGTATGCTTCAGCTTCACTTGCTGAAAATATTTCCACTTGGTTATGCAGATTGTTAATGTAAAGAGGGGGACCCATGTCTTGCTGATGACTATTGTGATCACAGTAGTGTGTGTGTGTGTGTGTGTGTGTGTGTGTAAGTGTGTGAGAGAGAGAGAGACAGGGAGATGCATAATTAGTTTTGTTGTTGTCTGTAGACATCAATAATGACTGGCCAGACCTGTGGAGTGCTAAACAAACAGAAGACTTCAAATCCAAGAACCCCTGGTTGGGATCCAAAAACAAAAAATTGGGTAAGTTTAGGTAGATTGCTAGTTTGGGTAACTTCTGAAACAGTGGGCACAGATAACTTTGTGTGTGTGTGTGTGTGTGTGTAAAGGACCATGCACACGTACAGCTGTGGATACAGGAGTAGTTACATTGTTTGTTTATGCTTCGCAGGATGTCTGGTCTGTAGCAGTGTGAACTCCATTGGGATCGACAAGGAGCAAGGACAAGGTGTATCGCTCTCAAGAGAATGGATGAACTTTGAAATTCAAGTGTCTGGCCAGGGAAGTAGAACAACAAGTTTGTCAATCTTGAGAAATAAGGTGAGGAAACATGCGTTGTCCAAGGCCCACACTCAGGCTGTGAAGGTGGCAGAGCAACAGAAAGAAGCTGCCATTGAGAATGCAGTGGAGACTATGACTGAGTCCTACATGAAGGAAACTGAAGCTGTGTTTCGAACAGCCTACCATCTGGCCAAAAAGAACCGACCCTTTTCTGACCATGAGAGCCTCATTGAGCTGCAGGAACTGAATGGTGTAAAAATGGGCTCAATACTTCATTCACGTTACAGTGCAACACAAATAATACAACATGTTGCTAGTGAGATGCAGAGCAAAATCATCAGTAGCATTATAGCATCATCCAGTAAGTTAGCTGTCCTAATTGACGAGGCATCTTCTTTAAGTCACAAAGCTGTCATGACAGTTTCTATTAAAGCATCAATTCAAGAAGAAAGCCCTGAGTTCATATTCCTGGAACTTGTTGAACTGGAAAATCAGAGAGCAGATGGCATATTACAGGCGTTACTCACCTGTTTAACTAATGCTGGCTTTACAGAAGAGTGGCTTCATGAAAACTGGGTAACATTTGTATCTGATGGAGCCAGTGTCATGCTAGGAAAGAAGTCAGGAGTAGCAACCAGACTGACTTTGAGATTCCCAAAGCTTTTTGTATGGCACTGCATGAACCATAGACTTGAACTTGCTGTGTCAGATGCAGTTGATGAGGTAAACTCTGTCAATCACTTTAAAACTTTTATCCAGAAGCTATACTCTCTGTATAGTGTGTCAAACAAAAATGAACGTGAACTTGTTAATGCAGCAGCTGAAGTAGGCTCACAACTTCTTCGCATTGGCAGAATCTTGGATGTACGCTGGGTGGCCAGTAGCTTTCGGACTGTTCGTGCTGTTTGGACATCCCTGGGAGCTCTTGTGCAGCACTTTAAAAATGCTTGCAGTGATGAGATGAGGTCCACCAAAGAGAGGCAGATGTACAGAGGTTTGTTAGACCGTGTTCAAAGTCCAGAATTCATTTGTGACCTTGGCCTCATGTACGACACTCTCCATGAACTAAGTCTCCTGTCACAGGAGCTTCAGTCTCGTTCTATAACGCTCCTCAGAGCAGAGCATCTGCTGAAACGCTCAATCAGAGTGATCCAGTCATTCAAAGAGAGTCCAGGTGAGAAATATAGTGAGGCTTTAGAAGCAAAACAGACTGGGGAGTATCGGTCTATAGCCCTGAAAACAAATGCAAAGCTGAAGTCTATCAATCCAGGCCAGTTCTTACAAAGCCTTGTGAACAATCTGGAGAAACGCTTGTCTTTTGAAGATGAGACCATCATGGACCTCAGCATCCTTGATCAGAGTAAGTGGCCATCAAAGCCCAGCATCCGCCATGGTGAAGAACAAGTTAAGCGACTGTGCAAGCGATTTAACTTGTGCACAGACCAAGCACTGAATGGGATGCGGGACCTACTGGAAGAGCCCAGTAGTGAGCCCAAGGACCTAAAACCACTTATGAACTGTATGAAAACATTCCCTGTCGGTACAGCAGAGTGTGAGAGGAATTTTAGCCTTATGAACAATATAAGCTCAGACAAGAGGGCTGTCCTTCTGATCTCAAACATATCAAACTTGATGATGATTAATATCAACGGCCCACCAACTTCCAAGTTTGATCCTAGAAAATATACAAGGACCTGGTTGAAGAGCCATCGTGCTGCCTCTTCGGTGCGTTCTAGACAGTGCAGTGTGAAAGCTCCTGCAGAAAGCAAATTTGTCTGGAATATACTGTAGTATGAGCAAAGGTCAGAAACCCAGTGCTGGGTTGAGAGAGTATATCACTGTTGATGTGTTGTTAATGCATATATTTTTGTTAATTGTTAACTAAATATTGTTGTAACATATTTTGTTGAATGATTTACCGGTAAATGAACATGTTCAAAACAAAGCATATAGCAATATGAACAAGGATGCATTGTCACCTTCAGATTTGAAGTATTTTATTTAAATAAATGTGCAAAAAATAATCGAAACACCATTTCCTGTTTGCCTCATGATAAATACATTTTACATTCATCCAGGCTGCTCTTGTGACCAGTAGTAACTACAAACTGCTCCTAATCAAGTCATGATCATTTTATAATAGTGTGCAAGTAGAAATTACATATTTTTGGGTAAACTAAATCATAGTCTTACATGTCACTGTTTCTAAAACAGGGCTTTTTTCTGGACTACTTAAAAAAAAAAAAGGTGAATACTGAGAGTATACCCACTTCTCCAGGGACCACTACACCACTGTTTGAGGGAACTTGTCATTACAGCAATTGTTTTCAGTTTTCATTTGAATTTTGAAACACGTTCTATTTATATGACCGTTTGAATGTTCAGTCTGTGGATATCCATGTGATTTGAGTTTTCTTCGCGGCAGTCATATTGCATTTCTATGTTTATGGAAAGCTGAAAATACTATATACCCTACATATGGAATATACTGATGCCTTGCTTACTTGTCATATTAGGTCAGGTTAAATAGACCAAAACCTATTTACAGCAAATAACCATGACAGATACAATACTTTATATGTGTGTCGGTGACAGTGTGTGTTGAGGCTTGTCTCAGTCTGGCGAACAGATTCCACAGGAAACATGAAAACACACACACTCACCCACACATACCTAGACCCCCCCCCCCCCCCCCCACACACACACACACACACACACACACTCACATCCCACTCCTGCATGGCTTGTCTTTGTGTTCGGTGCCTCCTAGCACATAACTCCCGTTTCATCGTGTAATTAAAGTCATCCCCTGGGTTCTCAGCTCACCGGGATCCAAAAGACCTTCGCAAATTAACTAGAGGTGTGGAGATGCACAGCCCAGACAAATTGGAGACTTGTCTAACAGTTTAACCCTAAGAAACAGGGGGGGGGGGGGATAGGGGGGCATGCTCACACACCACCAACAGCCCTCCCCACCAACACCCCACCCTACCCCATCCTACCAACCACCCCCTGTGGGAGACAAACTGAGAGGCTGTCTTGTTTGTGATCTGACAGTTTGTGTGTGAGTGTGTGTGCGCGTGTGTACATTTTTAAATGTTCATTTCAGGGGTACATCAAAGGTGCCATACCCACACTGACTGTTTATGTGCTTATGTTGTTGTTGTTGTTGTTCTTGTTGTTGTTGTTCCTGCCAGAAGCCCTGTAGTGGAGCCATATGTACTGTAATTGATCAGGCATTATGTTGTATCCAGGAGAGACTGGGGCCACAGCCAGTCAGTTAATATAGCATGAAAGAGACAGTGTCTATAAGGGTCTGACCACGTACTGGAGTTCTGATTAGCTGGGAAATAAACATGCCTCTGAAGCTTCTAATCTCATTTAGTGAAGGCAGGAGTCAAAAGAAGAAGAAGAAGAAGAAGAAGAAGAAGAAGAAGAAGAAGAAGAAGAAGAAGAAGAAGAAGAAGAAGAAGAAGAAGAAGAAGAAGAAGAAGAAGAAGAAGAAGAAGAAGAAGAAGAAGAAGAAGAAGAAGAAGAAGGACTGTTATGTTCTGTACTGCCAGGCAGGGCTATGTATGTGTTGAAGAAAAGCTTCATGACAAGACCACCACACTGCAATGCCTCACTGCCTTTCCTCATTAACCTCAGACCGCTACAAGCAATTCTCCCACCCCGAGTCTTCTTCTCCACCACTCTCCAACGCCGCCATATGCAATTTACATGGCCAAAGAGCCTCAGCCCAGACTGGCCAGAGCCATGGCAGCTGCTGTCTGACGACCCTGGGCTGTGACATGAGCTTACGGTGTATCCAGTTTGACGACAAGACAAGATGTTGTTGGGGGTTTTTCGGACACAATTTATCTTCCTTTTTCTGTCTGTTTACGTGTTCTGTCAAGCATTGGCGTAGACACCGACCAATTTTTCCAATTGCGGGGGGAATCAGCCAACAGACGTCAAGCGTGATTGGCGTGTGTGTGACCTTCCGCGTCTAGGTGTCTATCTGGCTGGCTGCTGAATTGGGCGCGGACAGGAGGGCTGTCTTTGTTGGTGACACACACACTGACACTGGCAGTGGTCCGCTCGTCTCTCCAGTCTCAGCGCTCTGTGAAATGCCATGGTGGAGCTTAAGCTGAGACTGGGACCTGCCAAGCCTTTCTTGGCTGGGGGATTCCTTTGTGTGAGAGAAGGGGGATATACAGATAGGGGAAACATGTTTAAAAAGGCCTGCATGGAGGGGAGTGAGAAAATCATCTATCATAATAATGGCTAAATCGAGCTCCCATTCATTCCAGGGAACATATTGACTCCACCACTAAATGGTGTTGTATGGATTCCACTCGTTTTAGACCAGAGATGAATGCATGCTGTTGTTATGATACCATGTATGTGTGCCAATTGGGTTGCTATTTCGAGCACTGGCAATTACACCATTCCTTCTAACATCGGTTTCAGAAAGACAGAGCCTATGTTAATGGCACCATTATACGAGCAAAAATAATGATGACATCTGAATGTCAACTGAGTTAAATTCTTCACTATTCCCTAGACAGAGAGAAGTCTTGGGGCACATATGGTTGTACTCTCTCTCATATCAGTCCAAAACATACAGGAAAAGATGAGGCTGTGGGTGAAACAGGAGGGAACAGTGGAGAGAGGAAACTTACAGAGAACAGACAGAAAGAAACAGATCTCAGAACTCTGAGGAGACCTTTCTAAAGGACCGTCCAATGAGAGTGTATTTTTATTTGCATTTATTACGGATCCCCATTAGCTGCTGCTTAGGCAGCAGCTAATGGGGATTCCTGGGATCCAGCAAAATTAAGGCAGTTATACATTTTAAAAACATTACAATTCATTCATAACAGATTTCACAACATATTAAGTGTGTGCCCTCATATTAAGTGTGTATACAGTAAGTAACAGATCTCAGAACTCAGAGGAGACCTTTCTTGTACAGTAAGTACTAACATGTACACATTTGTAATTGTTTTCACTTGTGTGTGTACAGTACGTCAAATCAGATAACATGTTATTTGTCACATGCGCCGAATACAACGGGTGTAGACTTTACTGTGAAATGCTTGCTTACGAGCCCTTCCCAACGATGCAGAATAAAACAAAAAATATGTATATAATCATTTTAACCAGAGGAATAAAATACACAAGAAAGAAGCTATATACAGGTAGATATGAGGCAGATATGTACATGAAGGCAGGATAAAGTAACTAGGCATCAGGATAGATAATAAAATAGTAAGAATAAATAACAGAGTAGCAGCATATGATGTGTGTGTGTGTGTGTGTGTGTGTGTGTGTGTGTGTGTGTGTGTGTGTGTGTGTGTGTGTGTGTGTGTGCGTGCGTGTGTGTGTGTGTGTGTGTGTGCGTGTGTGCGTGCGTGCGTGCGTGTGTGTGTGTGTTTGTGTGCCTGCATGTGTGAGAGAGACAGAGATAGGGATAGAGCTAGGCGAGGGTCTGTGATGAGATGAAAGTCTCTTGACACTTCGGGATGGAGGTTGAGTCTCAGCACTACCACATTGTTAGAGGGAAACTTAATGGAACAACTCAAACTGTCCGTCCACTTTCCATCCCTTTGCCCTCAGAGTGATGTCCCGCCCTGCTGTATTCACAGAGAAGTTTCATCTACAACTCTGTAAGCATGGTAGTTGAAGTGTAGGAGTTGTCTGAGAGAGGGTTTGATCTGGGGAAAGCTGGTGGGGGCAATTGTGTGGTTCTACAGGCCAGTCTGTCAATTAGGTTGACTTGGTGTTACACAGACACTAGTAGTAGAGGTGGAGGTGGAGGAACACAGCATGGGAGAGGGGGAAAGGTATCTGATATAAGAGATAGACGGAGAGAATGGAGCATAGGATCTTAATTTGAGCCAGTTTGCTACAGCAGGAAAATAATCCTGCAGCAACAGGAAACTTGAATTATTGTGAATTATAATTAATGGACATTTTTGTATGGGTTGATACATTTTTCATTAGAAAATAACAAACTTTAGAAGCCTTTTTAAAACTCAAATACAATACAAGTCTGCATGTCCTGCTGTCCAGGAAAATTCTCAGCAACAAACAAGTGATCAAATTAAGATCCTATCTGTAGAGCACTAGTAGCAAGTGAATCACTTGCACTGCTTAAAAATAGCTACTGTATATGTGTGCTCTGTACACTAGATGTGTTTATTGTTGATGTCATATACAGTACCAGTCAAAAGTTTGGACACACCTACTCATTCAAGGGTTTTTCTTTATTTGTACTATACAGAAGATAGCCCTATTTGGTAAAAGACCAAGTCCATATTATGGCAAGAACAGCTCAAATAAGCAAAGAGAAATGACAGTCCACCATTACTTTAAGACATGAAGGTCAGTCAATACGGAACATTTGAAGAACTTTGAAAGTTTATTCAAGTGCAGTCACAAAAACCATCAAGCGCTATGATGAAACTGGCTCTCATGAGGACCGCCACAGGAATGGAAGACCCAGAGTTACCTCTAATGCAGAGGATCAGTTAATTAGAGTTACCAGCTTCAGAAATTGCAGCCCAAATAAATTCTTCACAGAGTTCAAGTCACAGACACATCTCAACATCAACTGTTCAGAGGGGACTGTGTGAATCAGGCCTTCATGGTGGAATTCCTGCAAAGAAACCACTACTAAAGGACACCAATAAGACGAAGAGACATGCTTAGGCCAAGAAACACGAGCAATGGACATTAGACCGGTGGAAATGTGTCCTTTGGTCTAAAGCCCAAATTTGAGATTTTTGGTTCCAACTGCCGTGGCTTTGTGAGACGCGGTGTGGGTGAACGGATGATCACTACATGTGTATTTCCCACCGTAAAGCATGGAGGAGGAGGTTTTATGGTGTGGGGGTGCTTTGCTGGTGACACTGTCTGTGATTTATTTAGAATTCAAGGCACACTTAACCAGCATGGCTACCACAGCATTCTGCAGCGATACGCCATCCCATCTGGTTTGGGCTTAGTGGGACTATCATTTGTTTTTCAACAGGAAAATGACCCAACACACCTCCAGGCTGTGTAAGGGCTATTTTACCAAGAAGGAGAGTGATGGAGTGCTGCATCAGATGACCTGGCCTCCACAATCCCCCGACCTCAACCCAATTGAGATGGTTTGTGATGAGTCGGACGGCAGAGTGAAGGAAAAGCAGCCAACAAGTGCTCAGCCTATGTGGGAACTTCTTCAAGATTGTTGGAAAAGCATTCCAGGTGAAGCTGTTTGAGTGAATGCCAAGAGTGTGCAAAGCTGTCGTCAAGGCAAAGGGTGGCTATTTGAAGAATCTCAAAAATATAATATATATTGATTTGTTTAACACTTTTTTGGTTACTACATTATTCCATATGTATTATTTCATAGTTATAATTTATTCACTATTATTCTACAATGTATAAAATAGTAAAAATAAAGAAAAACACTTGAATGAGTAGGTGTGTCCAACATTTTGATTGGTACTGTATGGGTTTCAGGCTTGGGTAAATAAAAGACTTGGGGCTACAGTGATGGTTTTATATAACTTCCTACTGAGAGACTATAGAGGAAAGCCATCACCTCTCTCTTGCATACAAAGGAAAGTGAGTAAAAGAGGGGAAAGGGGTGAGGAAGATAAACGGGAAAAAGGAGTGTGAAAACATATTGAGGTCAATCCGAGGAGCCCAAAGCAAACTGGTGTTAAAAAACATACATATATCTGTGGCATTCTACCGAGGGGGATTTACATAATGTGACACTGTATTAAAACGGCTGCGACACAGATCCCTCCTTTAATCCAGGTCTACACAAAACCTGCTCGGCCCTGTCGAGCCCACCTGATCCCTCCCTCTCTCTTCCTCTTCTCTCTCCCTCGTTCCCTCCGTTCTCTACTCTTTACACATCCCATTGAAAATCCCTCCTTGTTACCTTCCCAGACAAGTTAGAGAGCTGAGCTGTCTGGCTGTCTCGCCTCAAACTGCTTCCTGTTCGAATGGTGAATGCAAGGCGTCTGTTAGACAGACAGGCTTAATTTGGATTTACAAAAGCCTCGCACCACCATAATAGCCATTTGTACTATTGCAGCGCTGCTAGCATTGTGCTCCTTATGAGCTATTATAATAATTGCTGGTAGATCAGAAGGATGTATTTTGCATCTGCTTGTCTTCGGATCCTAGGAATGATCTGAGAGAAGAGAAAGGCGAGAGAAATGTTTAGTTTATAACCACCACAAATTATATTAAGAAATCCAATTTCTTCATAAAGGCTAAACCGTCAAAAACAGATTGAGCTACTGTGAAATCCTTCCTTATCACTCAAGTCAAAAACAAGATTATCTACAGTGTGGATTTTTGTTGTTGTTGACTTTTGTTATTTGTTTTACAATCTCGGTCTGCGAATAAACCTAGAAAAACACATGTTGTCAATAAAATGCAATATTTTTCTGCTTTTGGTTATGTGCACACATTTTTCTATTGATTCACTCACAGCGTTTTCACTTCTGAAGTGAAGTAGACATAGTAGTAGAGGAAATAGAGGCTAGTTCCTTCCCAGGCAGGGTTTATATCTAATTTCCAACATGTAGGCCTAGTCACGTTTTTTAAAATGCTTTTTACAGCAGGCAGGGGATGGAAAGGTTTGTTAGTAACATGTAGTCAAAAAATCATAGACTTCTTAGGGAGTGAACGTCATTTCTTATAGGGATTACATGGAGAAAATAGGACCTCTGAAATGAAAATGGATGTCCCTCCCTTTAGCAAAATATATTTTGCCTAAACCCTCCCTGAACGCTTATAAAAACAAACAAGTGACCCTCACCTATACCCAAAATAATGATTAAAACAAAGTGGATAGCAGAGAACATGTTTACCGTTTACCCTCACTTCTTTGACAGACCAGAGCTTTAGAAATGCAGTTTTATAAACTGTTATTCTTCCTCTACGCACTACATGGCAATGTGAGAATGTTGATAGCACACAGGGCTGTGAGCCAGAAGGTTGTGGGCTTGCAAACCACCGTGGACAAGTGTAGGGGTGGAAATATCTCCTTAATAGTAAAAGCATTGCATTAATCTATCATCGTATTTGCAGGTCTGAGAAAAAATTGCCTTTAATAAACATTTCATGCAATTCTACGTAATTTTACATATTAGCGGAATCTTTTTTTTAAACCAAACAAGTTACCGAAATTACAGGCTAAGAATGGACAGAGAGATAGGCCTATGTGTTCATCTTATCATATTTCTCTAATTCCAAATCAGTGTGTCTTGTTTGCAACGAAACTGTCCCTGTTTGCAAATAATTAAATCGGAGATGTCATTAGGAATCTGAGCATGGTACTTTCAAAAGTTAGGCCTACCGTAGGCCTTGACTAGGTAGCCCTCTTTCTCTTTCCCTTTCCTACCAACTCAGAAAAATTTAAGCTTTAACTGCTGCCTACTCTTCTTCCGTGGCTTAACCCAACGAAAGAAGGTCACAAGTGTTTCCCTAAAAGCTGTCTGGGTTAAACATTTTCTATTGTACAGAAAGTGAATAGCTTAATCAATTGATAGTGACTGAATTAGATTACCTCCCAAGCAAAGCCAGCCTCAAAGAAACAAAACAATGAAATCCCCACATGCATCGGAGTCAAGTCTTTCCCGGATATTTTGCAGCTTGTTTCTAGAATGTAGCATTGCGGACCAAAGCGCTGTTATAGATCACTTTATATAATCGGATCATTTAAGCTAACAATGGGTAGGCCTTTGCTTTTTGTCATTCCTTTAATAGCGGCTAGGCCTATGGCATACCCTCTCATATCCCCTCAATTTGAGTTTTGGTTTTAACTTAACAGCCTTTCACTGACACGGAGGTAGGCTATTTAAAGAGTGCATGGAGGGTGGAGGAATTGACCGACAAATCGATGGATATAGCAGCCTATAGCCACATTTTGTCTGTCCAACAGGTAGGCCTACTTATTTCTTAAATAGGAAGAAATAGGCTCCATCACAAAGCCCTCTTGTTGTTAGTAAAGTCTAATTAAAATGAAGACAGTTTAAATGAATTATGCTTACTCAAATGTGCCTACTTTCAGCACCATGAGCTGTCCATTTCTGATTGATTGTGCCGCAGCTGTTGCTTCAAGTTTCAGCGTCACAATGTAAATTATTAAAAACTGGCTTATTGTCAGGTCAATAACTCTGATGAATACATAATGGAAAATAAATATATTGTTTTTAATCAAATCAATTATAGTAGTAGTGAGCTATCAAAGTTGACTTCCGGTCTTCCTCATCTTCACGCTCTCCTTCACAAACTGAACAGAGCATATGCTATAGGCTAGACTGTGCGCAAGATATTGCATTTTTTGGACTAAGCCTACTGAAAATGTGTTTTAGGAAGAAAACTCTCCTCCTGAACTGCCACCGTAGCCCTACCCAGGACAGCCATTGGTTAAGCAGCACACAAACGCTTTTGATCAGCAAGAGCAGAGCAGACCGGGGCTCAGGGTTGGAATATCCATTACAGTGTGTAATGCAGCGTAGTTTTATTTACACCATCCCAGCAGCTACCTTAGAAATATAACTTTGCTCTGTGCTTCTCCGAGAATGCACTTCGTAGCCTATAGCCTATAGGCTATGGATCATTTGATTGAGACCACACTAAATAGCCTATAGGCGCAGTTGATATTGGGCGCCCATCGGAGCATCAGAGATGAGGGGTGGCATCAGGCACACATCGATATATAACCTAATAAGCAACTAATTCTAAAACACTGAGAAATATTGACACTCCATCAATTACAAATTACATGACCTTCCCTGAACTAGATTAAAAAAATACTAAAACCTCTGCTTGTCTGAAATTGAAAAAGCATGACCCCATTTTACCTCCAGGTAACCATTCTGTAAATTTCGATCGGTCCCTTCAAGGTACTGAGATTGAAATATGAAAGGCCTTTTCATGGATTAACCTGTCACAGTAAGAATACGTTTAGAGGCTGTGGATGATCATAACCCTCATGTTTGAACTGTGTGATTGTTATTAAATGGTTGACAATGTGTCATTACTGCTGTAGTAGAACACTGGGACAGAGGAGGATGAGCCCCCATAGCTTAGCTATGGCTTTACTACACATGCACTGTATGTCTTCATTCTAATCTATTAGACACCATGCCACGTCAGAATAGGTTTAACACTGACAACAACTTTACAGTTGCTCCTGTTGTGTACAGTATTCTTCTTTGTGGAGGTCAAACTGGCTAAGATGGTTACTGTTGAGCACAGCACACTGCGCTCTGGTGGTTGTTGCCTCGTTTTGTTTGCATGTTTGAGGGATGTGTTGTGCTGTGCTGTGCTGTGTTGTAGTCTAGTGTGGAGTGCAGTGCTGTGCACTAGTGTGCTGTAGTAAAGTGTGTTGTGTTGCGCTGCGCTGTGCACTAGTGTGCTGTAGTGTGTATTGTGTTGTGTAGTGTATTGTGTAGTAATAGTGTAGTGTAGTGTGTAGTGTAGTGTGTAGTGTAGTGTAGTGTGTACTGTAGTGTGTGGTGTGTAGTGTGTAGTGTAGTGTAGTGTAGTGTATTGTAGTGTGTAGTGTAGTGTCTAGTGTAAAGTGTGTATGGTGTAGTGTGTAGTGTGTAGTGTAGTGTGTAGTGTTTAGTGTGTAGTGTAGTGTGTAGTGTGTAGTGTAGTGTGTAGTGTAGTGTGTAGTGTTTAGTGTTTAGTGTGTAGTGTAGTGTGTAGTGTGTAGTGTAGTGTGTAGTGCAGTGTGTAGCGTAGTGTGTAGTGTGCTGTTGTGTGTAGTGTAGTGTGTAGTTTAGTGTAGTGTGTAGTGTGTAGTGTGTAGTTTAGTGTAGTGTGTAGTTTAGCGTAGTGTGTAGTGTGTAGTGTGTAGTGTAGTGTAGTGTGTAGTGTGCTGCGCTGCATTGTACTGTGATGCTGACGTTTATTGTTATTTGATGTTCTAAACCCACCGTGTGGAGTGAGCCGGGAGGGTGAGCGAGGGAAGGGAACAGCTGTCGAGGGGAGGAGAAGGAGTGGAAGACAGAGAGTGTGTGGAAAGCGGTGGAGAGACGAGGGAGATGACACATCTGGTTAAGGTAAAACAAATAAAAAATAAATACAGGAGGAGGAGAGGGAAAAAGAGAGAGAGAGAAATCTGAAGTAAAGCCGTGATTCCCTCTTAAATAGAGCATGAAGTAAGACCACACGCTCTCTGGCTGAGGAAGGACCTGCTTTGCCGGTTGCGGGCGAATGAGGCCGTGATTGCATACTTTAAGGCAGAAGCATCATGGGTAAGGATTAAAGATGGCTGCCCTGGGGGCATACAGCAATACCATTACTCTTGATGGATTCCTGCTCCTTCACATATTCTCAGTAGATGTAGAGAGGCCACAAGGCTTGACTAATGCATGCCATGATGGGTGGGGACGAGGGAGATAGGGATGTTGTTACACAGACTTCAAGAAACAGCTCTCTCTCTCTCTCACTTTTCTATTTTCCCCTCTGTACTCAGCAATCAGAGTCTTTGTTTTATTATTCTTGTCCAAATCACAGTGCAGCATATCTTTGTAGAGATTCACAGAAGCTGAAACTTGGATATTGTTTTCTATTTATTGATGATTGCAGTGTAATCTTGTGCCTGTCTGGCAGATATGGTCGCTGTCTGAATAATGCCTCTTGGAGGGGATTTTAAGAACAAGATGTGCTTTAGGTCAGAACTTGTTTTTTTGATGTTTTATGTTCTGGTCCAGAATCTTTATTACACAAAGCTAAATATAGGGTTCAGTGAACCTACAAACAAACATCTTGACATTGCTAGTACCTGTTTGCATTCCCATTTCCATAACTGTTGTTGATGCTAGACTAGTCTTTCCAAAGGCAATGAGGAGCTTGAACTTTGGAAGCAGCTTTGGCAGAGAGGAGAGGCTACTAGTCACACACAGCATACAGAACAAGCCAGAGCTAATTGTTACTGCAGAGCCAACTCTTCGTCTGTCTCTGTATCACTTCCACTGCCAGAGTAATGAATGACTACTCTCTGAGCTGAGACAGGCTTGGGCAACACTGTCTATCTGTCAGTCTGTGCCAGCAAATTGTGTTTTGTCGAAATTGCTGTCACAATCGTTTAATCTGTTCGCCCAGAAAAAAAAGAACCCTGCACCCTCCCCTATCTCCCCCTCACTCCCTCCTCTCACTCCCCCCTCTCTCTCCCTCCTCTCACTCCCCCATCTCTCTCCCCCATCTCTCTCCCCCCTCTCTGAGCACTGTGTAGAAGTCTTATTTGTCTTTCTGGTGACACTAATTGGAAAATAGCTGCGGGCATCCCCTGGGCTGCAACCTCCACAGCCCCTTGTTGATTAGTGGCAATGTAAGAAAGTTGGGAAGGCGAGCAGTCACAATCAACATTTCTCCTGTCTGTCCGCGAGGGAATGTTTTCGTATGGCCGCCCTTGACTATGGCGAACGTTGACAGTGGCAATTGTTGACCGCGAAGGAGGGAGGGTAGAGTTGGTGACCATGACTTTCGCAGAGTTGTGTAGTACTTAGTGACTTAGCAAAGCAGCAAGTGCGTGCACTTGGAAGGTTATTTTCAGAGGCTGAGTTATTATGTAAATGTTGGAAATGGGCTTGCCTAATTTATGATGGTGGATGTGGCTTGAAGCATGTACATGTTGAGCGACATCCCTTTCAAATGACCTCTCAAGAATAGTATCTTAGCATACTGAAGAAATTAACAAGAATCTCAAATAGGAACAGTCTGAATTCTCAAAATCTGTTGGTTATTAAGACAGACAGCGTCAGTCTTCTGGGTTCCCCAGATATGGGAGATGCCTCATGTACAGTGCCTTAAGAAAGTATTCACTCCCCTTAACTTAATCCACATTTTGTTGTGTGACAGCCTGAATTCAAAATGGATGAAATATATATATTTTCTCACCCATCTACACACATTAACCGATAGTGAAAAAGTGAAAACATGTTTTAATAAAAAAAATTCTTCACATTTATTGAAAATGAAATACAGAAATACCTCATTTACATAAGTATTAACACCCCTGAGTCAATACATGTTAGAATCACCATTGGCAGTGATTACAGCTGTGAGTCTTTCTGTGTAAGTCTCTCAGCACTTCGCACACCTGGATTGTACAATATTTGCACATTATTCTTGAAACAATTCTTCAAGCTCTGTCAAGTTTGTTGTTGATCATTGCTAGACAGCCATAGATTTTCAAGACAATTTAAGTCAAAACTGTGACTTGGCCACTCAGGAACATGCAATGTCATCTTGGTAAGCAATTCCAACTATATTTGGCCAATGTATATTTGTCGTGGTAATTATTCTAATCAAAGGAGAAACTTTTTGATTTCTTCAAAACCATCAAACTTTATTAATAATTACTGCAGTAATGGAGTGTTAACGGTCACCCAATGGTGTAGAGTTAATGGCCAAAAAAGCAGGGTTAGGTTACAACTCTTTATAGTCCTTCTGAGTCCTCGTGACAAAGAACAGATATGTGAAATTATACAAAGGTACATTGTGCTCTCATGCAACAGACACTACTCATGGATTGGAATGTTGTCTTATTGTCACAAACGTTGAGAGATGGGTCAGACCAAGGTGCAGCGTGAAAAGCGTACATGTTTATTAACTAAATAAACATACAACAAAACAAGAAACAATGTAACGTGAAGTCCTCCGGCTATACACATACACGCCTATACGGAACATAAACAAGATCCCACAACTAAGGTAGGCAAACAGGCTACTTAAGTATAATCCCCAATCAGAGACAACGAGCGACAGCTGCCTCTGATTTGGAATCACACCCGGCCAAACCTAGAAATACAATTCTAGATCCTAAACATAGAAATTCTAACATAGAGTTTCACACCCTGACCAAACTACCTAGAGAATAACAGTCTCTCCAGGTCAGGCCGTGACAGTACCCCCACCCCCCCCCCAAAAGGTGCGTACTCCGGCAGCACCAACCTGACTCATAAGGGGAGGGTCCGGGTGGGCATTCCGCCTCGGAGGCGGATCCGGCTCCGGGTGTGACGACCTCTCCGTCTCTGCCTCCCCGTTGCGCCCCTGGTCTGGTCTGGACCTCGGTGCGATGCTTCCCCTCTCCTTCCTCCCACGATGCACCAAGCCCTGTCTGGACCCTGGTGTGGGAAACCCCGAACCTGGAGAGGGGCGGACATCTGGGCCTGGATCGGTAATCCTCCTGCGATGCACCAAGCCCTGTCTGGACCCTGGTGTGGGAGACCCCAAACCTGGAGAGGGGCTGACATCTGGGCCTGGATCGGCAATCCTCCCGCGATTTTATTTTATTTATTTATTTATTTTTCACCTTTATTTAACCAGGTAAGCCAGTTGAGAACAAATTTTCATTTACAACTGCGACCTGGCCAAGATAAAGCACAGCAGTGCGATAAAAACAACAACACAGAGTTACATATGGGGTAAAACAAAACATAAAGTCAAAAATACAACAGAAAATATATATACAGTGTGTGCAAATGTAGCAAGTTATGGAGGTAAGGCAATAAATAGGCTATAGTGCAAAATAATTACAATTAGTATTAACACTGGAACGATAGATTTGCAAGAGATTATGTGCAAATAGAGATACTGGGGTGCAAATGAGCAAATAAATAACAATATGGGGATGAGGTAGTTGGATGGGCTAATTTCAGATGGGCTGTGTACAGGTGCAGTGATCGGTAAGGTGCTCTGACAACTGATGCTTAAAGTTAGTGAGGGAGATAAGAGTCTCCAGCTTCAGAGATTTTTGCAATTCGTTCCAGTCATTGGCAGAAGAGAACTGGAAGGAATGGCGGCCAAAGGAGGTGTTGGCTTTGGGTATGACCAGTGAGATATACCTGCTGGAGCGCATACTACGGGTGGGTGTTGCTATGGTGACCAATGAGCGAAGATAAGGCGGGGATTTGCCTAGCAGTGATTTATAGATGGCCTGGAGCCAGTGGGTTTGGCGACGAATATGTAGTGAGGACCAGCCAACAAGAGCGTACAGGTCACAGTGGTGGGTAGTGTATGGGGCTTTGGTGACAAAACGGATGGCACTGTGATAGACTACATCCAATTTGCTGAGTAGAGTGTTGGAGGCTATTTTGTAAATGACATCACCGAAGTCAAGGATCGGTTGAATAGTCAGTTTTACGAGGGCATGTTTGGCAGCATGAGTGAAGGAGGCTTTGTTGCGAAATAGGAAGTGGATTCTAGATTTAACTTTGGATTGGAGATTCTTAATGTGAGTCTGGAAGGAGAGTTTACAGTCTAAACAGACACCTAGGTATTTGTAGTTGTCCACATACTCTAGGTCAGACCCGTCGAGAGCAGTGATTCTAGTCGGGTGGGCGGGTGCCAGCAGCGTTCGATTGAAGAGAATGCATTTAGTTTTACTAGTGTTTAAGAGCAGTTGGAGGCTACAGAAGGAGTGTTGTATGGCAATGAAGCTTGTTTGGAGTTTTGTTAACACAGTGTCCAATGAAGGGCCAGATGTATACAAAATGGTGTCGTCTGCGTAGAGGTGGATCTGAGAGTCACCAGCAGCAAGAGTGACATCATTGATATACACGGAGAAAAGAGTCGGCCCAAGAATTGAACCCTGTGGCACCCCCATAGAGACTGCCATAGGTCCAGACAACAGGCCCTCCAATTTGACACATTGAACTCTATCTGAGAAGTAGTTGGTGAACCAGGCGAGGCAGTCATTTGAGAAACCAAGGCTATTTAGTCTGCCAATAAGAATGCGGTGGTTGACAGAGTCGAAAGCCTTGGCCAGGTCGATGAAGATGGCTGCATAGTACTGTCTATTATCGATCGCGGTTATAATATCGTTTAGGACCTTGAGCGTGGCTGAGGTGCACCCATGATCAGCTCGGAAACCGGATTGCATAGCGAAGAAGGTACGGTGGGATTCGAAATGGTCGGTGATCTGTTTGTTAACTTGGCTTTCAAAAACTTTCGAAAGGCAGGGCAGGATGGATATAGGTCTGTAACAGTTTGGATCCCTTTGAAGAGGGGGATGACCGCGGCAGCTTTCCAATCTCTGGGGATCTCAGACGTTACGAAAGAGAGGTTGAACAGGCTAGTAATAGGGGTTGCGACAATTTCGGCGGCTAGTTTTAGAAAGAAATGGTCCAGATTGTCTAGCCCAGATGATTTGTAAGGGTCCAGATTTTGCAGCTCTTTCAGAACATCAGCTGTCTGAATATGTGTGATGGGCAAGTTGCAGCGGAGGGTGCAGAGCTGGTGGCCGGGATAGTGGTAGCCAGGTGGAAAGCATGGCCAGCCGTAGCAAAATGCTTGTTGAAATTCTCGATTATTGTACATTTATCGGTGGTGATAGTGTTTCCTAGCCTCAGTGCAGTGGGCAGCTGGGAGGAAGTGCTCTTATTCTCCATGGACTTTACAGTGTCCCAAAACGTTTTGGAGTTAGTGCTACAGGATGCAAATTTCTGTTTGAAAAAGTTAGCCTTTGCTTTCCTAACTGCTTGTGTGTATTGGTTCCTAACTTCCCTGAAAAGTTGCATATCGCGGGGGCTATTTGATGCTAATGCAGTACGCCACAGGATGTTTTTGTGCTGGTCAAGGGCATTCAAGTCTGAGGAGAACCAGGGGCTATATCTGTTCTTAGTTCTGTATTATTTGAATGGGGCATGTTTATTTAAGATTGAGAGGAAATTACTTTTAAAGAACAACCAGGCATCCTCTACTGACGGAATGAGATTTATATCCATCCAGGATACCTGGGCCAGGTCAATTAGGAAGGCTTGCTCGCTAAAGTGTTTTAGGGAGCGTTTGACAGTGATGAGGGTGGTCGTTTGACCGCGGACCCGTTACGGACGCAGGCAATATGGCAGTGATCGCTGAGATCCTGGTTGAAGACAGCAGAGGTGTATTTAGAGGGTAAGTTAGTCAGGATGATATCTATTAGTACCCATGTTTACGGATTTAGGGGTGTACCTGGTAGGTTCGTTGATAATTTGTGTGAGATTGAGGGCATCTAGTTTGGATTGTAGGATGGCCGGGGTGTTAAGCATATCCCAATTTAGGTTACCAAGCTGTACGAACTCTGAGGATAAATGGGGGGCAATCAATTCACATATGGTGTCCAGGGCACAGCTGGGGGCTGAGGGGGGTCTGTAGCAAGCAGCAACAGTGAGAGACTTATTTCTGGAAAGGTGGATTTTTAGAAGTAGAAGCTCAAACTGTTTGGGCACCTGTGGAGCGTTCTGCTCTGGCTCCGGAGTGGAGCCGCTGACCGGAGCTGAACTGGACCCCGATGGAGCGGACTGCTCTGGCTCCGGAGTGGAGCCGCTGGCCGGAGCTGCACTGGGCACCGGTGGAGCGGACTGCTCTGGCTCCGGAGTGGATCCGCTGACCGGAGCTGGACTGGGCACCTGTGGAGTGGACTGCTCTGGCTCCGGAGTGGAGCCGCTGACCAGAGCTGAACTGGACCCCGGTGGAGCGGACTGCTCTGGCTCCGGAGTGGAGCAGCTGACCGGAGCTGGACTGGACCCCGGTGGAGCAGAATGCTCTGACTCTGGAGTGGAGCAGCTGGCCGGTGCTGGACCAGGCACCGGTGGAACGGACCGGGCCGGACTGGGGACACGCACCACTGGGCTGGTGCGAGGAGCATGAACAAGCCGGGCCGGACTGGGGACACGCACCACTGGTATGGTGCGAGGAGCAGGAATGGGCCGGGCCGGACTGGAGACATGCACCACAAGTCTGGTGCGAGGAGCAGGAACGGGCCGGACTGGGGACACGCACCACAGGTCTGGTGCGAGGAGCAGGAATGGGCCGGGCCGGACTGGAGACATGCACCAAAAGTCTGGTGCGAGGAGCAGGAACGGGCCGGACTGGGGACACGCACCACAGGTCTGGTGCGAGGAGCAGGAACGGGCCGGGCCGGACTGGGAACACGCACCACTGGCCTGGTGTGGGGAGCAGGTACGGGGCGTACCGGACTGGGAACACGCACCACTGGCTTGGTACGGGGAGCAGGTACGGGGCGTACCGGGCTGGCGACACGCATCACCGGTTTGGTGTGAGGAGTTAGCACGGGGCCTACCGGGCTGGCGACAGGCACCACTGGTTTGGTGCGAGGAGCTGGCACGGGCCGTACCGGACTGGATACGTGCACCACTGGTTTGGTGTGGGGAGCAGGTACGGGGCGTACCGGGCTGGCGACAGGCACCACTGGTTTGGTGTGAGGAGCTGGCACGGACCAGGCCGGACTGGAGACACGCACCACTGGCCTGGTGCGGGGAGCAGGTACGGGGCTTACCGGGCTGGTGAGGCGCACTGGTGACACAGTGCGTAGAACCGGAGCAGGATATACTGGACCGTGGAGGCGTACTGGAGGTCTGGAGTGTACAGCTGGCACAACCCGTCCTGGCTGGATGCCCACTCTCGCACGAAACGTGCGGGGCGCTCCCTGGTCTTTGTGGTTGAATCTGTGTTTGAAATTCACTGCTTGACTGAGTAACCTTACAGATAATTATATGTGTTGGGTACAGAGATGAGGTAGTCATTCAAAAATGTATTTCGGATTGCAATAACAAAGGAGTTGAATACTTATTGACTCAGGACATTTCAGCTTTTCTTTTTTTATTAATTTGTATAGAATATTTTTCAACAAATACCCGCCATCTTCTCCTTTGCTCTCTTTCTTATCCCCACGTCTCTCTCTCTCTCTCTCTCTCTCTCTCTCTCTCTCTCTCTCTCTCTCTCTCTCTCTCTCTCTCGCTCTCTCTCTCTCTCTCTTACCTTAAGGCTCTCCCTCGTTAGTGTGAAGAGGTAAATTAAAAGTCTCTAATCAATATTTTCATAACTTATTTAACTAATGAGATTTGCTGATTTCGCCGGTGGGGAAGGCGTTTGTAGGTCTCTGGCAGTTTAAGGAGGGCTCCTGCATCTTAAACTATATTCACAGGAATTATGGATGTTGTACTATGAGAGAGAACTCTGGCCACACAGATTAATAAGAAAAGATCAATACTCAATTATTGTACAGAGATTGCTTATACTGTAGGTTCAGTTATAGGAGAAAACTACGGAATTCAAAAAAATCTATTTGCGTTTTTCCAAACATAATATCTGCTAATGTATTTATGAAGAATGGTGGTTTCATTATTGGTGCGTGGTGGATATACTTAATAGCAATTATTTTTTGTTGTCTTGTAGGTAAATGTAATGCCATTAACAATTTGAGAATGTTCTTATTTTAATTAGTTTTTATATAGGACATCATTGAAAGTCTGTATTGTGGAGGTGGAGGTCAATAAATTATAAGAAATGAGTCTGTTTGGCATTTTGTTGTTGTTTGCCTTATATTCATTCACATGCTTGAATTGTTACTCAGCATTCTACTACATTTTCTATGTTCATGTTTAGATTCCTTAATGGATCACAAAAGGCTTTTTATAGTACTTGCTCGTGGACGATTTTAACCATTGCTACAGTAAGCATATTTGTCCAAAATACATTTACACAGCATTCTAACAGAATTCAAACAGAATCACAGTCAAGGAGACAATGTTTGTCCGTCTTGATGCAGTTAAACTACTTGCCAACACTTGATTTGTTCCATTTAGTCACAGTGATACAAAGGCTATCGTCCTCTTTCTGAACAGCAGAGGAACATCATAGTATTGACCTTGGGGACCAGTATTCACACAGAGGCAGAGTCAACGGCAAACACAAAGGCTGATAGGAGAAAATACTGTTGACGGAAATAGCTTTCTCTGATAAAACTGCTGACTGGAGAAGCACAAGTTTCATCGCATAGGCAATTTTAGCCACTCAATGTATCAAATAGGTATCCAAGCCTCCGATTCTACATTTTTCACTTTGTCTTTTCAACCAGTTGATTTTTGTAGTTTAATTTATTAAGGGTTTAAATTAGCTAAACATACAGCTATAAAGTGTAGTAGAGTGACTCATTATAATCATCAAAACCACACAGATGAAGATATGGAGTGATTGTATAATCTAGACTCCTTGAGATGTCCTTAATGTAGCAATGATTCATGGTGTAGGACCATTTTGTACCCGTTGTTTCACCATTAGTGTAAAGAAGGCTACCAGGCCTGGTAACTCAGATATTCCCCAATTAATATGAGTCTCCGTTAATATTACATAGCACCATCTGAGTAATAGAGAGAGGAGACCCTGCTCATGCTCTGGATCATACAGAGAGATTGTTTTATACGCTGCTATTGCCGCAATCTGCAAAATCAGTGCTAGTAAGAAAAGAGAAGTGTGAGAGACATGTAGACAAGCACAACAGTTATTAGCAATAGCAACTCTATTTGAAAAGCTGTTTATATGCTAGTGTGTGAATACTGCACTGTGGGTTCAATTGAATCGAAACCCTTGGACATGACTCCTAGTTGGTTATTAAAATAAAAAATAATGATGGTAAAATCTAAGCTAAATGAATTGGGGCCAACATGAAACGTCTCTTAGTATTTCTGTTTTTGGACGGGGGGTAGAGTGGTTGCCCTTCGTAACTGAGGCAGGACCCTTCAGGTCAAACAGAGGGTCAAACAGAGTGATGATCAAACATACTGGCTCTGCTGCTGTCCTGTCTAATGAGACACTCTGACATGGAGAGAACAGGCAGACTGACAGACCAACAGCTCACTGAGTGAAGGATTAGGGGTTGTGACCGAATCGGACATACTGTACCTGAATGAATAATACAGGCACCTTCTGGACACAAGTGACCTTTGAGATCAAGCTCTACCTCAGCATGTTCCAAGGCTGTAGAGGAGATAGATATGGTTGTGGGAATGAAAGGTTTTGTTAAGGCTATTAAACAACCACTAGATAATACAAGCTGTCACATGTTTAATACAGTAATAACACAGTTTAGATCTTAATTTTTACAAGTTCTTTAATCTTTAGGTGGCATCAGAGGCATCTCTCATACGCACCTTTTCACGTGAGCCCTATTCCAATGACTCTACCTCCTGGCCTGTGTGTGTATGTGTGTCTCTGTGTGTTGAATCTACACTTAAGTCATGGTGATTCTGTGGGGAGCGTTTGCTCACAGAGTTCAGCTGATGCCATCTGATGGGCCAACTCTTCAAAGAGCGACAGCCTTGTTAAAACGCACTACAGGAGCCTGAAATAAATAAATAAACCCGCAGAAAAAGGGAAGAGAGCACGGGAAAAAAAATCAACACTGACTCTTGGTTTGTCTAACAATGTACCGCCTGTCGGGGTTTTTAAAGATTAAAATGGCTTATTTTATTTGTGTTCCTTCTCATTAGAATATGTCTTGTGTGACTTTTCGTTGTCAAGTGTGTTTGAAACTGTTATGTTTCATTCCTGTTGATAGCAATTTGCATATCCTTTGGAGTATCATCTTGTTCCATGTGTCAGTACAAAGGCATGCTTCTTTTTTTTTGGGGGGGGGCAAGGCAACACTTTAAGTATCTACTGTTAAAGTGGTAGTAACTAAAAGAACACCCGACTTAGGCAATTATTATATTCTATCTATCACTAAGCAGGTGGGGTAAAATAAAAAAGGGACACGTGTAGAAATGATTTGCTCCTGCACCTCTGAGAGGTCTCTGGTGGCCTAGCTTCTCTCCACATCACCTTCTCTTTATAGCAACATGAGGCAGCACATGAGGAAGGAATCTACACAGCACAGCACAACACAGCACAACACAACACCATGCACCTGCCTTTACAGGGGGTTAACCCTATAATGAATTCTGTATTATCATGCCATCAAAGAGGAAAAGGAATGCCAGGTTGGTTATTACATAATGATGCTCCCATAAACTCATACTGCTTGCATTGGGGATTTTGTTAAAATGGCAAACTGGCAGATTGTCAATCATTTCTGTAACCATAGTCAAAAGATTGAAAGAATAACTGACAAATCGGTGTTAGTCTTAAGGGATTTGTGTCTTGTCTGTCTAGAGGAAAAGGGGGATGATGAGAGGACATTCTGTATGCTTTATTGACAGAGAAGATAGAATTTATTCAGTCTTTCCTCCATATTAAAATGGAAAGAAGAAAAACAGAGAAAATGGCAACAAATCACAGTAGACTCCAAAAAGGTAAATCCATTCAGAGCTTCACTCTTGGTGGGTGTGTGTATGTATGCGCATGTGTATATTTGTGTGTGTGTGTGTGTGTGTGTGTGTGTGGGTGTGTATTCACGTTTTAGACGTGTACAACTCTAAGGTTGAGAATTAAGCCAGTTCAAAGCGGTGCCGGGGGATCATGTCAACGAAAGGTCTCAGGGCTTTCTACAGGAACTAGGCTAATTCCAGGAGTGTGTGAGTTAGGATTAAGAGAGACAAATGTAGCAATTGGCAGACATATGTGGTGGGGAGAGGAACAAAGCTAAAATCACACGTCAGTCCCTTGTAATATTACTGGCCATCTCAAAGCCTCCCTGAGAACTCTGGGTAAGAAGAAAGTAATTCAGGGGAAATCAGAAATGGTCTCGCTCCACTTCTCTCATGGACAGTCTTGTGCTAATAGCTCAAGCTGACAGTAGTAAGAGTTTCTGCTTTCTCTAAAGCAACTTCCCATGTGCTTTATGCTTATGTTCTGCAATATAATGAATATGTTGGTACATAGGGGTGGTATGATTTTGATTGGCTATGCTCGCTATATGCTGTTCTTATGGCACTTTTCTTTTGGAATGAAAGAGTAAGAATGATGATCATAATATTTACAGTACAATGATGATCATAATATTTACAGTACAATCAGGTTTAGACTGTAGTATTGATGTTGACTTGTCATCAATCAGATTGTGAGATGACAGCAGAGAGAAAGAGAGAACGAAGGAGAGAGAGAGAGAAAAATAGTTTTTAGATTGTGAGGAGCCACAATTCTTCTCTTCTCTTCTCTTCTCTTCTCTTCTCTTCTCTTCTCTTCTCTTCTCTTCTCTTCTCTTCTCTTCTCTTCTCTTCTCTTCTCTTCTCTTCTCTTCTCTTCTCTTCTCTTCTCTTCTCTTCTCTTCTCTTCTCTTCTCTTCTCTTCTCTATTCTTCTCTTCTCTATTCTTCTCTTCTCTTCTCTTCTCTTCTCTTCTCTTCTCTTCTCTTCTCTTCTCTTCTCTTCTCTTCTCTTCTCTTCTCTTCTCTTCTCTTCTCTTCTCTTCTCTTCTCTTCTCTTCTCTTCTCTTCTCTTCTCTTCTCTTCTCTTCTCTTCTCTTCTCTTCTCTTCTCTTCTCTTCTCTTCTCTTCTCTCCTCTCCTCTCCTCTCCTCTCCTCTCCTCTCCTCTCCTCTCCTCTCCTCTCTCCCCCCCCCCCTCTCTCTCTCTCTGTCTGTCTTTTGTCTCATGTTAAATTATGTTTTATCTCTCAGGGTGGTCGACCCACCCCACAACGCCCCCCTTACCCCCTTGGGGGATGGGTCCAGGGAGGTGGGTCACCCTGCGCCTTCTGAACACTCATTATCTCACCAAAGTGACGGCCACGTTTGAAAATGACATTGAATATTTATGCTGTTTGATGAAAAGACCCATGCCTTAGTGATAACACTAGAGCAATTTACAACTGATTAAAATGTGTGTTTCTTTCCTTTGTTTCAGTACTGTCCTATCTGTGCTGTTGCTGGTATCATTTATGACCTGGTGGAGAAATAGTCAATGTTATGCCAACACAATTACAGACATGGCTCTGGAAGCCATATTTGAAAGTCCCCTCTGTGTGTGTCTCTGTGTGTGTGTGTGTGTCTGTATGTGTGTGTGTGTGTGTGTGTGTGCATGGGTTTGTGAAGGTGACACAGTGGGAACCAGCACAAGTACAGTTTAGAATATGATGACCTCAAAATTAGTTTGAATCTGGCCATTCGAGCCGATGGGTCAAATATATAAACCCACCAAATTATCTGTGGATTTTGACCAAACACCACGGTCAAATTGTAAGAGCCATTACTGGGTGTTGCTGTCATCTTCCCTCTTCTTGGAAATATTCTAGTGTCTTCAATCATCTGCCTATTTTCCTCATGTCAAATGGTGGTTTATCTGAAGATGCAGCGCCTTCTGAGGTGCTCTATTGAAGGCGAAAGGCATTAGAAGGACTATTCTCCACCCCCGTGTTTATGGAAGGATCCTAAACGATTTCAGAAACAACACCATTCAAATTCTAAACGCCATCACAATTAAGGGAAATTATGTATTAACCTACAACTGCCCCTTGTTAGTGACTTGATCACAAAGAAAATCAATATGAATATCCCCAGTTTACCTTTGCGTTTGTAGTGCGCTGGCTGAGAGGGTGTCAGCAGTGGTGGTAGTTATTTCAGTAACACAGTGTTTGATTCTTGTAACTCAAACGTCTGGGCCTCTTCTCAGCATTGAGGACCATGGAATGGGGAGCCCACCCACCCTCTGATCATGGAGGCAGGAAGCAGAAGATTACAGATGACACACACACACCTCCCTGTGCTGCTGTCTTTTGATGATTATCTTGGCTGGTTGGCATAGTGGTTTTGATCATGTAGGATGAGGAGATGTGTGGAGAGATGTAGAGCAGCTCTCCTCCTCTACTGTATCTAATCAGGGAGATATATGGAGGGCCACCCTTCATGTCCTCTCTCTCCCCTAGCTACCCTCTCTGCAGTGCAGGGGAATATTAGAAACATACATTCACACCCTATTGTAAAATCATATTAAATGACACATTGACGCAAATGTGTTCGCATCCTCCACCTACAGACAACATGCGAGTCCCAAATGACCCCCAATTCCCTTATATAGTATACACTATGTAGGGAAGAGGGTGACATTTAGGATGCAAACAAACTATAGAGTCTCATCCAAATCCAAAAAAGCCTTCTACTTCCTGATGGTGTGTGTGTGTATGTGTATGTGTTTGTGTGTGTGTGTGTGTGTGTGTGTGTGTGTGTGTGTGTGTGTGTGTGTGTATGGGTAGTGGGGGTTTGTGGGTTTGGATGAGACGCTATAGTTTGTTTGCATCCTAAATGTCACCCTCTTCCCTACATAGTGTATACTATATAGGGCAATAGAGTGTCATTTGGGCCTCACATTTTGTCTGTAGGTGGAGGATGCAAACACATTTGCATCAATGTGTCATTTAATATGAGAATAGGGTTGTGTCAGACAGGAGAATCTGGAGAGGTGGGTGAAAACTCTACTATATCCTGCATTCAGGTCATCAAAGGAACAATGAGACAAAGGCTTTATCCAATTATAGAACACAGCATATACTAATGTATTGTAGGAGCATGAATGGGCGTGAGAAAATGTGTGTGTGTCCGCTTGAACCTAGTAGCGTTATAATTATGCTCTCCAGCCATGGTGAGAGAGATCAATTGTCCCTTTCAAAAAATGTAAATGGTTCATGTAAATGTGGACCCTTTTGCCCACCCATCCCTTGCCGTCATAACCCTTAAGCACAACATGAGATTATGTTAGGTTAGTGAAGCGTTACAAATTATAATGAAAATTATATGACAAATACTGTGTCAAATAATGCAAAAGCTTGAATGATACGTACTGTACGTGTGACAGTGTGAGTGTGTGTGTACGTGTTTGTGCATTTGTGGGAATGGATGTGTGCATGTGTGTGTGTGTGTGTGTGTTTGAGATAGAGAGAGAGAGAGAACTTGTGCATACATGTGTGTGTGCATGCGTGGAAAGTATAGTTTGAATCAGAGAGAGTGTGGGAGGCGAGGTGGGGTTCTGTCCCAAACAATACAATACCTCAACTCTCTATCATAAAACACTTCCCTTGACCCAGTCTTGTCCTCAACCACAGTCAATAAAATATCTCTATTATCAATGTAGGAATACACGTGATAAATGGCATATTCTGGATGCCGGGGAGTCAAACTGTCACAAATGAGCCATTGTGCGTGGCTCCATGTTAAACAGTCACTTAACGGAATGAAACAAGTTTGCTTCCCCAACGTGTCCATGGCAACAGCGGCGTGGGGCACCAGTGAACGGTGAACAGGTCCAGGGATGCTTGGCAGCGCACCGTAAGCCAGGCCAGGTGTGAAATTACCTCCGTACCCGTGTCACACGGACCGTGACGAGAGTTTAACAAAAGAAATGTGTTTAAACCCAGAGATGGACTCTCTGTTATACTAGTGCTACAACGGTCCAAGCAGAGCTTCTCGCTCAGATACCACGGTAACAGATTCAATTAATATAATGACAGATAGACTTACTGAAATGCAAGCAATGTTCTAGTCTTTTAAATGTTTGCTTTTCAATACCAATGGAATACAGTCATTAGATCATCTGAATCCTTCTGTGTGTGTGTGTACAGGTACTGTATGTGCGTGCCTTCCTGCATCTATTCATGTGCATGTATGCTTACAGTTGTTCCAGAGACATCCTAGTGAGCTGGATGAGCAGATACAGGTAACTGCCAAAATATAGGAAACACTTGAGTAAATGAGGGATACAAAGTATATTGAAAGCAGGTGCTTCCACACAGGTGTGGTTCCTGAGTTAATTAAGCAATGAACGTCCCATCATGCTTAGGATCATGGGTAAAAATGCTGGGCCTGCCATTATTTTGGTCATTATTTTGGCTACCATGGCTATGTCCCCATTGGATGACAATGCCCCCATCCACAGGGCACGAAATGGTCACTGAATGGTATGATGAGCATAAAAATGATGTAAACCACATGCCATGGCCGTCTCAGTCACCCGATGTCAACCCAATTGAACACTTAGGGCAGATTCTGGAGTGGCGCCTGAGACAACATTTTCCACCACCATCAACAAAACACCAAATGATGGAATTTCTCATGGAAGAATGGTGTCGCATTTCTCCTGTCACGGTTTCGGCCGAGGCTGCTCCTCCTCCTGGTTCGGGCAGGCTTCGGCGGTCGTCGTCCCCGGAGTACTAGCTACCACCTATCTATGTTTCATGTTCGTTTGGTTTGGTCTTAATGTTGTACACCTGTGTCTAGTTAGTCCTCGTTAGTGTTCTATTTAGTTCTCGTTGTGTGTGTCTGTGTTTGTGTGTGATTGCGCTTCTGTTACGTGTTGGAGCTACTATTTCCCTCCAGTGTTTTGGAGTGGTTACTTTGCACATGTTTTGTGCGCCGTTTATTTTGTCGCCTGTGTGCGCCTAGTATTCGCCTTCAGGCTTTTGTGCTTTTGTTTTGTGTGAATTTTGCACTAAAGCCTTTGGACTGAGCCTCTGCGTCCTGCGCTTGATTCATACACCACACCCACCTTCAGCACCTTATGACAGAATCACACACCATAATGGAATCAGCAGGATCGGCAGACACGCCTGTATCGCTCGAGGAGCATATCCGTGGGCAAGATGGCCAGATTAGACAACTGGAGACCGCTCTACAGGAGGTAATCTACACCTTGCACCGATGGGAGGCCAGCCGGGTACCCACACCTCCACCTACCCTGCCCACCCCATCGGTCGGTCCATCAGTCCTAGGTTCGGAACCCAGGGGGATTCGGCTCTCGCTCCCGAGGGCGTATGACGGAACAGCTGCCGGGTGTCAGGGGTTCCTCCTGCAGGTGGAGCTCTACCTGGCCACTGTACACCCGGTGCCCTCGGGACACGAGAGCGTTTCCGCCCTCATCTGCTGTCTCACGGGCAAGGCGTTGGAGTGGGCTAACGCCGAGTGGAGGAGAATGGACGCCAACACCATTACCTACGCAGAGTTCTCCGCGGGGGAGCGTCTAGTCCATTTGAGACAGGGGAGGAGGAGCGCGCAGGCGTTCGTTCTAGAGTACCGGACTCTAGCGGCGGATGCAGGGTGGAATGAGCGGGCTCTCATCGACCATTTTCGATGTAGCCTACGAGAGGACGTTCAACGTGAGTTGGCCTGCAGGGATACCCATCTTACCTTCGACCAGTTGGTCGATATGTCCATCCATCTGGACACCCTGCTGGCCACCCGTGGACGTCCTGAGGGGAGTCCGTCCATTCCGCCCTCCGGCGCCTCCGAGCCGAGCCCTATGGAGCTCGGGGGTGCCGGCGCTAGAGAACGGAGTAGGAGGAGCCCGAGGGGGCCTGTCTCCTGCACCAAGTGCGGTCGTGGAGGGCACACTGCGGCCAGGTGCTGGGGAGGGTTCTCCGGGGGAGAAGACAACAGGCCACGCACTGGGGGGGCCTCCCAGGTGAGTAGACGTCCCACTTACCCAGAGCTTTCTGTTGCGCACTTTTGTATACCTGTTTGTTTTCCACAGGTTGCACCTCATTCCCAGCATAAGGCGCTCGTAGATTCAGGCGCAGCTGGGAATTTTGTTGATCGGAAGTTTTGTTTTGAGTTAGGGATCCCTCTCCTACCTGTTGACAAACCTTTTCCCGTTCATGCCTTAGATAGCCGCCCGTTGGGGTCGGGGTTGATCAGGGAGATCACAGCGCCACTTCGGATGTGTGCGCAGGGGGGTCATGAGGAGACTATACAGCTGTATCTGATCGACTCTCCTGCGTACCCAGTGGTGCTGGGGATTCCCTGGTTAAGCACCCACAACCCTGCTATTTCGTGGCAACAGAGGGCTCTCGATGGGTGGTCTGCTCAGTGCGAGGGGCGATGTCTGGGTGTTTCCGTGGGGGCGACTTCGGTGGAGAGTCCAAACCAAGTGCCCGCACTGCACATTCCGCCTGAATATGGGGATTTAGCTCTCGTGTTTAGCAAAGATAGGGCGGCGCAGTTGCCTCCTCATAGACAGGGGGATTGTGCGATTGATCTCCAGGCAGGAGCAGCACTCCCACGGAGCCATGTGTATCCTTTGTCTCAAGAGGAGAGAAAAGCTATGGAGACTTACATAGCCGAATCTTTGAGACAGGGATACATTCGGTCCTCCACTTCTCCCGCCTCCTCGAGCTTCTTTTTTGTGAAAAAGAAAGATGGAGGGTTGCGCCCGTGCATTGATTACCGTGGTCTCAATCAGATTACTGTGAAATACAGTTATCCACTCCCTCTGATTGCGACCATGACGGAGTCATTGCATGGAGCGCGGTTTTTCACAAAACTGGATCTCAGGAGCGCGTATAACTTGGTGCACATTAGGGAGGGTGACGAATGGAAGACAGCGTTTAGTACCACGTCAGGTCATTTCGAATATCTCGTCATGCCATATGGGTTGATGAATGCTCCATCAGTCTTCCAATCCTTCGTTGATGACATTTTCCGGGATATGCAGGGAAAAGGGGTGGTCGTGTACATTGATGACATTCTGGTGTACTCGTCTACCCGAGCCGAGCAAATAACCCTGGTGCGTCGTGTGTTGAGGAGGCTGTTGGAACACGACCTATATGTCAAGGCAGAGAAATGTCTGTTTTTCCAGGAGTCGGTCTCCTTTTTGGGTTATCTGTTGTCCGCGTCAGGGGTGAGAATGGAGGTGGATCGTGTGCCCGCTGTGCGTAATTGGCAAACCCCAACTACTGTAAAAGAGGTGCAGCAGTTTTTGGGCTTTGCGAATTACTACCGGAGGTTTATCCGGGGTTTTGGACAGGTGGCAGCTCCCATCACGTCCCTTCTGAAGGGGGGTCCGGTGCGACTGCAGTGGTCAGCCGATGCGGACAGGGCCTTTAGGAGACTGAAGGACCTGTTTACGTCGGCTCCGGTGCTGGCGCATCCGGATCCCGCATTACCCTTTCAGGTTGAGGTAGACGCGTCTGAGGCTGGTATAGGGGCCGTTCTCTCTCAACGGTCCGGCATGCCACCTAAACTCCGCCCCTGTGCTTTTTACTCTAAGAAGCTCAGCCCGGCATAGCGTAACTATGACGTTGGGGACAGGGAGCTGTTAGCTGTAGTTCAAGCCCTTAAGGTGTGGAGGCATTGGCTTGAGGGGGCTCAACACCCTTTCCTCATTTTGACTGACCATCGGAACCTGGAGTACATCCGGGCAGCGAGGAGACTGAACCCTCGCCAGGCTCGATGGAGTATGTTTCTCACCAGGTTTGTATTTAAAATCACGTACATCCCTGGGTCCCAGAATGGTAAGGCAGATGCGCTGTCCCGGCGGTATGACATGGAGGAGAGGTCCGTTGAGCCCACTCCCATACTACCGGAGTCTTTCCTTGTGGCACCGGTGGTGTGGGAGGTCGATGCCGAAATCGAGCGAGCGTTGCGTACCGACCCCAGCCCTCCAGTGTCCTGAGGGTCGGAAGTACGTTCCGCTCGAGATTCGGGATCGACTCATTTACTGGGCTCACACATCACCCTCCTCTGGACATCCGGGTATTGGCCGGACAGTGCATTGCCTTAGCACTAAATACTGGTGGCCCACTTTGGCTAGGGATGTGAGGGTTTATGTCTCCTCCTGCTCGGTGTGCGCCCAGTGTAAGGCGCCCCGACATCTGCCCAGGGGTAAGTTACAGCCCCTACCCGTTCCACAACGACCATGGTCCCACCTCTCGGTGGATTTTGTAACAGACCTTCCCCTCTCTCAGGGGAATACCACCATCCTGGTCGTTGTGGACCGGTTCTCTAAGGCCTGTCGTCTTCTCCCTATGTCGGGTCGTCCTACTGCCCTACAGACTGCTGAGGCCCTATTTACCCACGTCTTCCGGCATTACGGGGTCCCCAAGGATATAGTGTCTGATCGAGGCCCCCAGTTTACCTCCCGGGTGTGGAGAGCGTTTATGGAGCGTTTGGGGGTCTCGGTTAGCCTTACCTCGGGGTACCAACCGGAGAGTAACGGGCAGGTAGAACGTGTCAACCAGGATGTGGGTAGGTTTCTGAGGTCGTATTGCCAGGACCGGCCTGAGGAGTGGGCGCGTTACATTCCCTGGGCCGAGATGGCCCAGAATTCTTTCCGCCACTCCTCTACCAACCTAACCCCTTTCCAATGTGTATTAGGTTACCAGCCGGTTCTGGCACCGTGGCAGCAGAGCCAGATCGAGGCCCCTGCGGTGGATGATTGGATGAGGCGCTCGGAAGAGACGTGGAACGCTGCCCACGTCCACCTGCAGCGGGCCGTCCGTCGTCACAAGGCGAGCGCCGATCTCCACCGCAGTGAGGGGCCGGTGTACGCACCCGGAGATCGAGTCTGGCTCTCTACCAGAAACCTACCCCTCCGCCTGCCCTGCCGGAAGCTGGGTCGGCGGTTTGTGGGGCCCTTTAAAGTCCTGAGAAGATTGAACGAGGTGTGTTATAAGTTACATCTACCTGTTGAATATAAGAATATTAACCCCTCGTTCCATGTGTCTCTTCTCAGGCCGGTGGTAGCTGGTCCACTCCAGGACAATGAGATAGGAGAGACTCCTCCGCCTCCATTGGACATCGAGGGGGCTCCGGCGTACACCGTTCGGTCCATCTTGGACTCCAGACGCCGGATGGGGGGTCTCCAGTATCTCGTGGAGTGGGAGGGGTACGGCCCGGAGGAGCGGTGCTGGGTGCCGCGGAGGGACATCCTAGACCCATCTCTCCTGTCGGAGTTCCACCGGGACCATCCCGCGTGCCCTGCTCCGCGTCCTCCTGGTCGTCCCCGAGGCCGGGGTCGGCGCACGGCTGGAGCCGCGCGTCAAGGGGGGGTACTGTCACGGTTTCGGCCGAGGCTGCTCCTCCTCCTGGTTCGGGCAGGCTTCGGCGGTCGTCGTCCCCGGAGTACTAGCTGCCACCGATCTATGTTTCATGTTCGTTTGGTTTTGTGTTGATGTTGTACACCTGTGTCTAGTTAGTCCTCATTAGTGTTCTATTTAGTTCTCGTTGTGTGTGTCTGTGTTTGTGTGTGATTGCGCTTCTGTTACGTGTTGGAGCTACTCTTTCCCTCCAGTGTTTTGGAGTGGTTACTTTGCACATGTTTTGTGCGCCGTTTATTTTGTCGCCTGTGTGCACCTAGTATTCGCCTTCAGGCTTTTGTGCTTTTGTTTTGTGTGAATTTTGCACTAAAGCCTTTGGACTGAGCCTCTGCGTCCTGCGCTTGATTCATACACCACACCCACCTTCAGCACCTTATGACATCTCCAATAGAGTTCCAGACACTTGTAGAATGTATCCCAAGGTGCATTGAAGCTGTTCTGGCTCGTGGTGGCCCAACGCCCTATTAAGACACTTTACATTGTGACAGACAGGAGTGGACAGTGAGAGAGTGACACACTGTGGCTCAAGCCTCAAAAGAGGTCACCACCGTGCCAACTGTAAACAGGACCAGGGAATGAGACAGAAGAGCACGCGGGAGATGGCGGGAGGGAGGGAGCTGCATCTGAGCATGTATTCTGGCCTATTGTGTCGGTTTCCAGGCCTGATGGAAATATAGCTTTGACACTGACGTAGATGGGGTCCATTACAAGTCATGTTTTGAATTATTCTAGGTGTGAATGCCTTTCCTCTAAGGAGTGACTGTGAGGTTCTGAAGGTAAAGATGGTAAACATGGATGTATTCCAAATGTCCGTTTGGAAATGTTCAGTAGTGACGTAATATACTGTGGCCGGTTTTCTATCAGATATGAGAAGAGAGATGTTTCAAATACATGTTAAGTGACTAAATGTACTATAAGTGATTCAACACCTCCCCAACTTCAAACTCATTTAGACTTTTGTGACTTTTGAAGCACATCAATATGTGGTGACAAATTCACAGTCACAATGACAGGCCATGGTGACTCAATGCTAAAACCGCATCTCAAATCAAATCATATCAAATTGCATTTGTCACATACACGTGTTTAGC